>NC_056739.1:271943590-272243590 GCF_019279795.1 Protopterus annectens
TCATATGAGCAAATCTCTAAAGACTGAACAATTTAGAGTGAATGCTCATAGAAGTGATCATGCAAAAAAAGTATCAGTTTTTCCAATTTTTTGTAGGGGGACAAGCCTTCCTGCATCCCCAAAACCCCCTGCTAATTATATACTTTTAACTCTGATTACACAGCAGCGGGTTAAGGGCAAATTTCCTTACCCTGCTCTCAAGGGTGCCCGCAGGCAGGTGCAAGGCACTGCACTTGCAGCCCCCTTGAACTGGCTGGCTGGAAGATTTATTTAATTTTAATTAAAAAATATATGTTTTTAAGGGTGTACTTCTTTAAGAATACCCTTTGCATCCAGTCGCTCAGATGGAGGAGATGTTTGTGACCTGCTTTTGTCTTTTACACCTGTGCGACCGATGGTTTACATCTTCATCTTAGCACCCACGTAGAATTTGAGTTCCAGAAGACGTTTGGACTACCGATTAATGTACAAGTGAGAGGCAGGTGTGTGCATGTGTTTTTAAGTGTTTAAGAGGTGTGTTCATATGTTCATAGGTTGGTACTAGGCTATCGGCCCTAGGGCCTATACAAGCCTAGCCATAACAATTCCCTGGATATTTCTCCCCATAATATTTATTTCCCTGGACCCCTGTATAGCAGGGCGACTGACATGATCCTCAGGGTGAATTTACTATCTCTCCTTTTGAAGAGGGGCATGGAGGTGCTCTGCTTGACATGTATGGGCAGTCTATTCCAGTGTATGGGAAGTCTCTGGGTTAGGAACCTATCCCTCCAGCATGTTTTGTTCATTGTGGTGACAAGGTTTAGATCCTTGGAGCTTGTGGTTCTGAGGGATTGGGATTTCTTTAATTGGAGCATGTCAGGGTTGACATGGTCTTGTATGTTAAGCAGAGATTGCCTCTGAGTAGACGATATGCCACAGAGTATAGCTGGAGTTTTTTTAGATGGTCAGCATATGGCATCTGCTTTAGGCCTGTGATTCTTTTAGTGAGGTATTGTTGTGGCCTTTCCAGCTGTTGCAGATGTCTTGTGAGGTACATACCAAATGGGGCATTATACTCTATAATGGATCTAATGAGGGATGAGTACATTGGGACAATGACCTCCTTTTTTCTGGATGAAAAGCCTTTACTGATGAGGTGTGCCACATAGAAGGATTTCCTGACTATTGTGGTGATGTGGTTATCGAAGGTGAGACCACTGTCCACCTGTGCCCTAAGTCTCTCATCACACTTTCAGTGTGTAGTGTACTGCTACCTGTGTGGTAATTCATGGGTGCATATTTTTTTTCCAAAGGGGATAACTATACATTTCTTGGCATTAAGCTTGAGCCCATGGCTCTGGCACCAGGCATCTTTTTCTGTAAGTCCCTTTTGTAGAATATCCACATCATTTTGGGATTCAGTAATGGCTCCCAGTTTGCAGTCATTTGCGAACTTAGTTAGCCAGAGTCCCTTAGTGTTAGCCTGTACTTCAGAGAAGTAGATGCCAAACAAGAGTGGTCCTAGGACTGAACCCTGAGGTACTCCACTTGTCTGGAGCTGGATTTGGAGTCGGCTACTTTTACAGTCTGGGTTCTGTCAGTAAGCCAGTTGGCAACCCATCGAGTGACGTAGGATTTATGCCCAGCTTAGTAAGTTTATCTATGATTCCAGAGTGGGGGATGGTGTTGAAGGCCTTGGTGAGGTCCAAATAGGATGTGTCCACGGCCTTACTCTCGTCCAGAGCTCTGGAGACTGATTCGAAGAAGTCAATCAGGTTCAGGAGTCAAGATCGGCCCTTCACGAACCCAAATTGCGTGGGATCTAGTGTTTGAAGGTTGCCAATGTCTTTGTTTATAAGTTCCATGATAATTTGTTCCATGCCCTTACAGATCAGGCTCATCAGACTGATGGGATGGTAGTTCCCGGGATCCAAGGTGGATCCCCCTTGTGGAGTGGGATAACTGTAGCTGTGCGCGACTCACTGGGCACAAAGTCTGAAGTAAGGCTATGATTAAACATAACACTTAGGTGAGGTGCCAGTTCATTTTGTAGTTCATGTAGTAGTGGGATGTCATCTGGTCCCATGGATGCTGTATTCTTAGCTTTGGAGAGTGCGGTTTCTACCTGTGTGGCCGTGATTACCAGAATTTGGCAATCTTTTGGTATTGAGATGGGCCCTTTAGGGGGTGAGAGGGGGGTGAAGTTGGCACTAAATTGATCTGTCAGGATATTGGCAATATCCTTGGGATCAGTATATTTAATGCCATTCTGTTGTAGCTCAGAACAGATTTGAGCATTGCCATTTAGAGTCTTGACATAACTGTAGAATGCCTTGTGGTTGTCTTTGGAATCTTTGGCAATTTTATTTTCGTAACTAGCTTTTGAGGATTTTATGAGGGATCTCAGCTTCTTACTGAGGCTGGTGAGGGAGTTTTTTGCATCATCGGATTTTCATCTTTTCTGCAACAGTTTCTTCCTTCTGTTGTATAGTTTGTTTATAGCAGGGGACCACCAGACTGACTTTCTTTTTTTGGAGGAGAGCATCTTGGTTCTATTTGGGATGGCACGATTCATGCATGAGTGGATGTGCTCATACAGTGCCTTAGTGTAGGATTCTGCAGTCGAACTTTCAAATCCCGTCTGCATGGGTGTCATGAAGTTTGTCACTTCTGACTTCAGTAGCATGAAGTTGGCTTTGGAGAAGTTTTTTAAGGAGGTTTCCTTACTGGGGTTGGGGGTGGGATGTGGATGTCAAGGGTGATTTGCTTATGGTCAGACCTGACCAATGAGGGGGTGACCACTGGTGTGGAGCATCTATCTCCCATGTTGGTAATGACCAGGTCTAGGATATTGGAGCCCCTGGTGGGACAACGGATTACTTGATCCATGGTGTTGGAATTTATGAATTCCAAGAACCGTTGGGAAAAGGAGTTGGTACCCGAGTAGTTTTCCCAGTTAATGGCAGGGTAGTTAAAATCACCCAGTACTAGGGTGTTTTGTTGTATCTTAATATTTTCCAGTATGTTTAGAAAGGTGTAGTAAGAATTTTGGGGCATGGTGGGGGATCTGTAGCAAACTACAATTTGGATTGCAGTCTTACCTAGTGTTAGTTGCACCTGGAGAATTTCAGATGCATTGTGTTGGGCAACTAGCCTGGAGGTGTGAATATCCTTGGTGAATATGGACACTCCTCCACCTTTAGTGTTTTGGTCTTGGTTTTGTGGCTGAAAAGATTGGTAAGAGTTGTAGCCTGGTATTGCAGGGGTGCTTTGTGGAGCCTTGAACCAGGTCTCAGTTACTGTACAGATATCGATGTTCTCCATTTTTAGGAGTGCCTCGAGAGAGTGCATTTTGAGGTTTAGACTTCTAGCATTGAGTAGCATTACCTTCAGATTTTGCATGCTTGTATCTGTTACGGTGGTGGTTTTGTTCTTTGAACCTTCCCTAAAAAAAGGCACTATAGGGGTGGCAAGAGCTTTAACCAGTAACCTGAATCCCAGGGCTGACAGGTGCAGACCATCTCTGGCAAAGCATCGTGGTTTGTCGATCATGTCTTCCCAGGCAGACAGATACTGGATCCCCTTTGAATGACACCAGAAGCTTAGCCAATTGTTGAAGTCAATCATTTTGTCCTTATACAGTGGTATCATTCTGGGTGAAGGCAGGATGCTACTCAGGTCTAGGGTCATACCTGCCTGGGCCACATGATCCAAGAGCTCTTCCATGTCTCTTTTCATGTAGTCCAGGGAGGTACGTCTGAAGTCATTCACTCTAGCGTGGACAATGACAGAGTTGTATTTGTACTTGTGGATTGACTTGAGTGCATACGTTATGTGGCGGATCCTGGCAACCGACAGGCAGCTGACTGTAATTTTCTCCTTGTTCAGCCTGGTGAGTGGGACATCAGTGTGCCTGACTATAGAGTTACCAAAGACTAAAGTGTTGGGTACATTGTCTTGCCTTAGGGGCTATTTTTGGGTGGCACACTGGTGTTGTGAGCTATGTGTCACTTTGGTTGTGACTGGTGTTTGTTTGCGTTTCAGCTTCAGAAGTCCTTGTTGCTTGGGCAGGTTAATGTTAAGGACCTCCGCATATGTGGGTTTAGTGTTGCTATGTGTGGGTGTTGATGGTGTGGGTTTTGAAGGGCTAGGAGTTGCTTGAGGTGTAGTGCAGGTGTTAACCTTCTCCTCTTGACTGTCTAGCACAGTCTTGGCCGGAGAGAGCTTTGCTTCCAGTTTGGCTATGTAAGTGCATCTCTCACAGGTTGTAGTGTTAGGTGGTAGGAGGAGAGGGTTGTCTGTGCACATGAGGCAGTTGCCACATTGCCCCAGTATGCCCAGATTCACCAGATCGACAGGAGAAATCACTGGAAGCTGACCCTTGGACATGCCTGTTTAAGTGCTTTTATTGTAAAGTATAAGAGCTGTTTTCCCTTACCTTTGCAAGGTACTTTGCAATTATAGGCTGTTTAGTGCCTACGATTAATTTCTCCTTATTGACAAGGAGAGTTGAGTGCTTGTATCAGTTTCAGACTTCCTAGTGCTTTCCAGCAGGTTCTAGAGCAAGTGCTAGTCACAGGGGTTCAGGTTTTAGTGCTACTACTGAGAAACCAGCTTGTTCTAAGGGAAAATTTGAAGAGCAGACTTTCTGGCACCTGGAATAGTTTAACTGTAGCCTTGCGGTGCTGCACAATGTGAAAACTCGTTTTTTAAGCCAGAAAGTTGAAAGGGATAGAAATCAGCCCAAAAAAGGCTAATAAAATTTTAATTTCAGAGCTGGAAACCACTCCTCTAGTGTTAGATAGGCAGTATAATGCTCACCACTCCCACTGGTAAGCAGTAGGACTTCCCTCTACCACAGCAAGGTCTGGATAGCTCTGAACACAGAAAATAAAGTCCTGAGAGAAGCAAAGCCTGGGATCTAGACTGGCTAAGAAAGGTGGGAAAAGAGCAAACAAGATAGTATTTTTTTTGGTTAAAACAGGTTAAAAAATGCAATAATACAGTAAATAAACACAGAAAAGGCTAACACATTTGAGTGTGTAGTCCTAAACAGTAAATGCAATTAAAACTCTACAAAATTAGCAATTTAAAACTTTTTAAATGAAGCAAGGCAGGTGTACAACTGAAAAACGATTTAAGAGGCAGTAATACAGCAGAATAAGTAGCTAGTCTACATATACAGAGAAGTCTATATATACAGAAAAGCAGTTAAAACACAAACAATTCAGATGCAGTGCAACTTAGAGCACTTGAGTTGTAGCAATATTAAGGCAAATACAGTTATAATATACGCTCTAAAATATACTCTATATTTCCAAATTGTTTGAGAAGCACAGTCAGAACACAATGAGATTCAGGCAGGAGCAAGGGAGAAAGGAGGAACAGAAGGCCTTCTCAGATGTTCTCTCTGTATTAGGTAGAATGAGCTAATGACACTAGACTGGGAGGAGTGTCCCAGATCAAATTTACGGTAGGGGCAGGCAACTGCAAAGCCACCAAGTATAACAACAAGACACCAACAAGGAGGGAGGGTCTGGACCAATACTAAAGCTATTAGCCTTAGCCTACACTCTTTAGACAGTAAACACTGTAGAAATCTTTATGACAGCAATGATCCACAAAATGAAATGAATTAAACAGATAAAGGAGCAAAGAGACTCTACAGAATGCTTTTAACTGCAAACAAATCAGTTACCCATGCAGATTAGTTAATAGCAATAAAATGCAGTAAAAGCTATGCAGCAGGAAATAAAAAGTGCTATATATAAATTGCTAGAAAAAATAATCAGTATAAATTAGCCAAAAAAAACAGGATACTTATATATCTCAGATCAGAGTTGTAGTCAACACCCCTCCTCCACTCTGCTCAGTGTGTATAGACAGAAATCCTCTCAAAGTTAGGGCTTAAATACCAAAAGATACAACCTTAGACAACTTTTTTTTAAAAAAGCACAAAAGAACCAGCCCCCACTAGCCAGCAGCCAATTAACACAATCCAGCCAGAAAGGTAAAGAAAGGCTTCTTCTAATTCAAGATGGCCTGTTTATGTGCTTTGAACAATCACTGTAAAGACGAACAGGCCAAGAGCCAGCAAATCTGAACTAGGACAATACTAAAGCTATTAGCCTACACTCTTTAGACAGTAAACACTACAGAAATCTTTATGACAGCAGTGAGCAACAGAATGAAAGTTTTTAAAAAGTGACTCTACAGAATGTTTTTAACTCAAAACAAATCAGTTAGCTGTGCAGATTAGTTAATAGCAATAAAATGCAGTAAAAACTATGCAGCAGGCAATAAAAAAGTGCTATATATAAATTGCTAGAAACAATAATCAGTATAAATTAGCAAAAAAATAAAAAACAGGAAACTTATATATCTCGGATCAGAGTTGAATTTAACACCCCTCCTCCACTCTGCTCAGTGTGTATAGACAGAAATCCTCTCAGTTAGGGCTTAAATATCAGAAGATACAACCTTAGACAACTTTTTTTTTAAAAAGCACAAAAGAACCAGCCCCCAGTAGCCTTAAAAAAGCACAAAAGAACCACCCCCAGTAGCTAGCAGCCAATTAACACAATCCAGCCAGAAAGGTAAAGAAATGCTTCTGCTAATTCAAGATGGCCTGTTCATGTGCTTTGAACAATCACTTTAAAGTCAAACAGGCCCAGAGCCGGCAGATCTGAGCTAGGACAATACTAAAGCTATTAGCCTACACTCTTTAGACAATAAACACTACAGAAATCTTTATGACAGCAGTGAGCCACAAAATTAAAGTTTTTAAACAGATAAAAGAGCAAAAGAACAATAATCAGTATAAATAAGCCAAAACAGGATACTTATATATCTCAGATCAGAGTTGTAGTCAATGCCCTTCCTCCAGTCTGCTCAGTGTGTGTGTGTGTGTATGTGTGTGCGTGTGTGTAAGAAATAGGTAGGTAGGGGTATGTGGATATAAGAAGTAGGTAGGCAGTGTATGAGTGTAAGAAGTAGGTAGGTAAACGTTTTGTGTGGATGTGTGTGTATGTGTATGTATGTGTGTGTGTGTATATAATAGGTAGGTCTGTGTGTGTGTTGGTGTGTGCGTGTGTGTATGTAAGAGGGAGGTAGGGGTGTGTGTGTGTGTGTGTGTGTGTGTGTTTGTGTGTAAGAGGGAGGCAGGAGTGTGAGTAAGGGAGGGTTTTCATACCACGCATTACATTTGTTGATTGTTGTCCAAATGTTAGGTGATGTATGTCAGCCTAGAGTTTGTGTTTAACGAGTGCAATTTTTTTTTCTCAGCTCAGCTGCAGCTTCTACTATGCTTTTAGTATAAAGCTCAGAATCTCTCATGTACAAATGGATTCTAAGAGATGCATGGATGGCTGGATTTTAGAGGAAAAATGTCAGATTTAGTCACAGCAGGTCAGCTTGCATACATATAGTTCTCTATAGCATGTTTGCACCTTGCTGAGTTGAAAGTTGTTATGTTGCTGTTGAAGATGTCAGGAATGAGTGTTATTGCTTGAGCTGCTAGTTTTCTGGAAAATGTCCAGAAAACTGCTGACAAGTGAATTTACATAGTTTAATAATTTAATTCAGTCAGTATTTATTTTTCCATTAACGACTATGCAGTTATGTCTGTTTAGCTTTAACTGAGGTAGGAAGGTGAAAGGTTAATACTGACCACCAGCAATTCTAATGATAAATCCAGTGAAGAGGCAGAACCAAGGGCGTCCGCAGGCAAGTGCAATTATTCAGATTTTTCCCTCATATTTTCGGTTTGTTTCTCATAAAATTGTGTTTTTCTGGCAAATCATTGAGGACTGAAGTCAGAAAATAATGGCAGACATGTGAGCATTAGACTTCATCTGTTTCAGAAAATGCATACTGATGCAACACCTGTTGTTCTGTCCACTTTCTAAGGCAGTAGGGGAATGTATGTGTGTGACTCATACCTCTCAGCTGTCCAGATTTTTGTCATATTTTTGGTCTGTTCCTCATTAAAATTATGTTTTCAACAAATCAGTGGGATGAGCTAAGGATTAAAGTTACTAAATAATAACAAACATTTGAGTTCCAGAAAAATGCATTGTAACACAAATCCTGTTATTCTATCAACTTTTTAAATTTGTCCCTAGTTTGGGGCCTTCTGCATGTGTGTGTGTGTGTGTGTGTGTGTGTATGTATGTGTATGTATCTATACAACGGGGTTAGCAAACCCCTCAGCTGTCCAAGTTTTTGTAGAATGTCCAGAGTTTTGTCCCATATTTGTGTCTGTTCCTCTTAAAAAGGATTGAAGTTGCTAAATAATGACAGATATTTGAATTTTAGACTTCATATACTTTGGAAAAATGCATACTAGCACAAATCCTGTTATTCTAGCAATTTTCTAAGTTCATGAGAGCAGTATTTATAATCTGTCCCTGTTTATTTTAGGCTTTGTCTGGATTTCTTGAACTAAGAGGTTGAGGTGTGTGTGTGTGTGTGTGTGTGTGTGTGTGTGTGTGTGTGTGTGTGTGTGTGTGTGTGTGTGTGTGTGTGTGTGTGTGTGTGTGTGTGTGTGTGTGTGTGTGTGTGAGAGAGAGAAAGTGAAATGCCCTAGTTAAGTTAGCAGGTGGAATTTATTTTCAAGTGCATTTTCAAGGAATTGTGGACTTCAAGGGAAGCGAAGTTTACTGCTGCTCAAGCTAAATCTGCGTAAAACGTACAACTGTTTTGTTCAGCAAAAAGTATCACTATTGTGGTATAGAATTTTAAAGCAGTGTTAGTAGCACAGCAGGTAGCATACTTGCATCTTGATGCAGAGGGTTATAGGTTTTACTCCCACAGCATGTAGATTTGTATTTTAAGGGGGTAGGGTGCTGCAGACCTGAGTATGTCCTCCTTTGAATAAGGTGCCTAGTAACTATAAACCTGTTTGTCAGCTTTCCACCCATTCCCTATTGCAATATAGCAGCTTACCATTTTTTTAATGCAACATAGGCAATTTATTCTTCAAGGGCAGCAGACACTGAATATGTACATGAAACACTGAAATATAAAGTTGCTTTCTAGCAACAACCTCTTTATTAGTTTCAGATCTCTTTAATGTGAAATTATTCGGATGACTTTTACTTCTGCAGAGATTGTGCATATTGACTAATATTGGTGGATTGTAGTGACAGAAGTTGAGTGGCCTTTTATGGTTGAAATGTTCTGAATTGTGCAGTTTGTCATTATTGGTTCATATGTTTTGTTTCATTGCTTACTGGCAAAATGTTCAAAGTATACATTTAAAACACACTGTATCAAGTGGTGCTGAATTATACAAAGGACATAATTCAATTATTATATATTATAATTGATTCACCTTCCTGATTGTATTAAAGAACTTTTGCATGGTCCTAAAAATGTGAGCAAGGGGTCTATGATTTGAAAAAAGCCCAAAGGTAAACTTAACCTGCCACTGGCCAGATGCATTTTCTTTGAATGTGGGTTTCAATGCTGTTTCAGTGAATGTGAGTTTCAAAGGTTCATAGGTTCATAGGTAGGTACTAGGCTATCTGCCATAAGGCATTTATAAGCCTAGCCAGAATGTGTTGGCTTTCGCCGCCCCCTTAGATTAGTTCCCTGTGTCTCTGTCCAGCAGAGCCATTGAAGTGATCCCTGGGGTAAACTTTCTGTTTCTCATCCACTCGTCAAGGTTTCTCTTGAAGAGGGTTAGTGAGGAGCTCTGCCTAATGTAGACTGGAATCTTGCTCCAGAGCATGGGAAGTCTCTGGGACAGGAATGTATCCCTCCAGCACGTCCTATTTATTGTTGTGGTGAGGTTTAGATCCCTGGAGCATGTGGCTCGAGGAGATATGGTTTTCTTTAGGTGGAGCATGTCCATCAATTCTGGGTTGGACATGGCCTTGTATGTCAGGCAGAGATCACCTCTGAGTATGCGGTATGCAACCAAGTACAGCTGGAGTTTCTTCCGTCGAACTGCATAGGGCATCTGCTAGAGGGCAGTGATCCTCTTGGTGAGGTACTTCTGTGGTCTTTCCAGTTGTTGCAGGTGTCTTGTAAGGTACATCCCAATTGAGGCATTGTACTCTATGATGGGTCTGATGAGTGATGCATAGAGGGGCCCAATGACCTCTTTCAATCTGGATACAAACCCTTTTGTGATTAGGTGGGCTACATAGAAGGATTTTCTAACCACTTTGGCAATGTGATTATCAAAGGAGAGGTTACTATCTACTTGGGTCCCCAGATCCCTTATTACGTCTTCCGTATTTAGGGGGCTACCACCTATGTGGTAGTTTGTGGGTACTTTGTTTTTTCCAAAGGGGATGATTATGCACTTTTTGGCATTTAGCTTGAGGCCATGGCTTTGACACCAGGTATCTGTCTCAGTGAGACCCTTTTGGAGGATGTCTGTGTCAGTCAGAGAGCCAATTATAACCCCTAGTTTGCAGTCGTCTGCAAACTTGGTCAGCCATAGTCCTCCTGTGCTTGCCTGTACCTCTGAGAAGTATATGCTGAACAGGAGGGGTCATAAGACTGAGCCCTGGGGAACACCACTTGTAACCGGTTAAGAGTCAGACCTAGCTCCTGCAACTCTTACAATATGGGTTCTGTCCGTGAGCCATTTGGCAACCCATTGTGTGACGTAGGAGTTTATGTTCAGGCTGGTGAGCTTTCTATAATACCTGAGTGGGGAATGGTGTTGAAGGACTTTGCGAGGTCTAGGTAGGCTGTGTGGACCACCTTTTCCTCATCTATAGCCTTGGTAACTGTCTCAAAGAAGTCCACCAGGTTTAGGAGGCATGATCTGCCTTTAACAAAGCCGAACTGGGTAGGGTCCAGTGTTTGGAGGTTCCCAATGAGATGTTAATGAGATCCATGATGATGCGCTCCATAGCTTTGCAGACCAAGATAGTCAGGCTTACAGGGTGATAGTTCCCGGGGTCCATTGTGGCTCCACCTTTGTGGAGCGGAATAATCTTTGCTGTGCGCCACTCTGTGGGCACATAGCCTGTGGAGAGGCTGAGTTTAAACAGTGTGTTTAGGTGAGGGGTTAGTTCATCTTTGAGCTTGTGTAGGATGCAGCCTGGGACACCATCCAGTCCCATTGATGCTGTGTTTTTGGCTTTGGAGAAGGCTGTTTTAACCAGACTGCCTGTGATTTCAGGGGCACTACATTCTTCTGGTATAGTTATGGGCCATTTTGAGGGTGAAGGGGGGGTGAAGTTTACACTGAACCTGTCTGTAAGGATGTTGGCTATATCGGCTGGTTCCGTGTATTTTGTGCCATTCTGCACTAACTCTGACCAGATCTGAGAATTACCACTTAGATTCGTGACATAGCTAAAGAATGCCTTGTGGTTATCTTTGGAGTCCATGGCAATTTTTCTTTCAAAGCTAGCCTTGGATGATTTTATGAGGGAACGTTGATTCTTACTGATACTGATCAGGGATGTCTTCCCTTCTTGGGATTTTACTCTTTTCTGTACTAGTTTCCTCCTTCTATTGTATAGTTTGTTTATGGCAGGGGTCCACCAGACTGGTTTTCTTTTCTTGGAGGAGTAAGTCTTGGTTTTGTTTAGGATAGCATGATCCATGCATTCTTGTAGGTGCCCATAGAGTGCATTAGTAAAGGGTTTTGCAGCTTGGACAGCGTTATCCTTTAGCATGAGAGGTTTGAAACTTCCCCCTTGGTCTTTAGTAACGTGAAGTTTGCTTTTGAAAAGTTTTTATTGGTGGTTTCTTTGACCGGGAGGTGGTGGAATGTGGATATCCAGAGTGATTAGTTTATGGTCAGATCTAACCGGCGAGGGGTTGATCTCCAGTGTAGAACACCGGTCGCCCGTGTTGGTGATGACCAGGTCCAGTATGTTGTCATCTCTGGTGGGGGTGTTGACCAGTTGATCCAGGGCAATAGGTAGAGAAGTTTTAATGCCAAGTCTGTTTTCATTGTGAGACTATTGATTTGTTTAGCAAATGTTTAAAAAAGAAAAAATCCAGCACCCCGAGTAGGTGTAGCAATTATATTATTTATTATGAACCAGACCGGTTTCAGCAGTCAGCTTTCCTCAGTGGTTTAGTCATGATGATACACTTGACCTTATTTATAGGTAATGCAAATAAAATGATGTGACATCATTTCCTGTATACATAAATCATGACCAAAATTAAACATGTGAATAAAATAAGACAGTGAAATAAGATAATAATAACAGTTAGCAATCACAATTTTAAACTAGCATACATAGCAAAAAATAAAATATTGAAACATTATATTTTGTAATAATGATAATAATAATAAACCTGTAATATATAGTGGCAAAATTAACACAAGATGTACACAATAAAATACATTATTGATGATTAATAATAACAGAAGGTTCATTGAAGTTTGTCATTGAGACCCGGTGGAAATAAACCACCTAATTTAACTATCCATTTGGTTTCCTTTTGGTCTAACAGTTTATGCCATCCAGTTTTAAATGCTCTATTACCAACAATCTTGTCAATACATATAAAAGAGAATTGGGCAGTTTTATGTATAACAGTATGTTTATATAGAGCATTGCTAAATGTTCTGAGATACGAATCCGGAACTGTCTAGATTTTTGACCAATATAAAATGCCCTACATGTGCATGTGGCTAAATAAATCACCCAGTCCGTGCTACAATTTGCAAAATGGTTAATGTTGAATATCTTGCCTGTATTCTTGCTGGTAAATTCTTTGGTGGTAAATATATATTTGCAGAAAGAGTAATGACCACAATGGTGACAGCCAGTTAATCTGTCTCCCAATAGGGTAGTTTGAGTCATGAAAACATCCAGAGGTGTAATTCTTTTGAAATGAGAAAAATGTGATTACAAACCCTTTCCGGTAGGAATAGAGACATCTATCATCCAACCACTTGGCCAAGTGTGTGTTGGCTGTCAATATATTCCAATGATTACTAATTATGTCCTGTAATTGATAAGTATTGCTGCCAAAAGTTGTTACTAGTCTGGGTGACTGGACCGAGGACTGAACAATCTTCTGTTTGTAATCCAACAAACTATCCCTTGATAGGTTGGTAGTCATTCCAACTGCAGACTGGACATCCATTTTGTTATAACCTCGCTGTATAAATCTGTTGGAAAGATCATTCTGGCAATGCTGAAGGTCCAATTTGGATGAGCAAATTCTCTTGATCCTAATAAAGTGTGATTTAGGAATGTTTTTTATAATATGTTTGGGATGTTGACTGGAAGCATGTAGGAGACTGTTGTATTGTGGATATTTCCTATGCACAGTAGTGCGAAGAGTGTTGTCCACTTCCCTACTTAGGTGGACATCTAAGAAGTCAATCTGCTGTATGTCATAATTGACTGTGAATCTAACACCCCATTTGTTACTGTTCAAATATTCAACAAATTCCATAAGATACTCTGTTCCCCCTTTCCAAACCAGCCAGCAGTTGTCTAGATACCGTCTCCAAATATCCATTTCTGGCAAATAAAGGTTGTGTGTTTCAGTATATATAACCTGATCTTCCACATATCCCATAAAGAGATCTGCATATATTGGTGCAAAAGAGGCACCCATCGCCGTACCCTGAATTTGCAAGTAACATTTGTTTTGAAAATAGAACAAGTTCTTGGTTCGAACGTGTTCCGCCATACAAATAAGTAAAGTATTAAATCCTGGACTATAGATGTTGATCTTGTGTAGCCAATATTCCAATGCCATTAAACCTTCCCAATGTGGTATGCTAGTATACAGTGATGTAACATCTAAGGTACACATAATCCAATCTGCTTCAAGTTGTGATTCGGAAACAATCTGGAGGAACTCCGTGGTGTCCCGCAATCTGGCCCGTACATATGATAACAAGGGTTTTAAATATTGGGTCAAAAAGACAGATAGGGGTTCCGTCAATGAGCCAATGCCTGAAACAATTGGTCTACCTGGAGGTGTAGAATGAGACTTATGAATTTTGGGCAGCAAATATAGGTATTGTTTAGCTGGGTCTTGAGTAGTAAGGTGAAGTTTTGTTTTTATACTGATAATGCCTTCTTCAACAGCAAGTTGTACAAAATCATCTATTTCTTTTTTAAAACTAGGGGTGGGGTCAATGGGCATGTGTAAGTAATGCTGAGTATTCGACACTTGTCTTATTCCTTCAGCCCAGTAATAACTGGAACCAGCCAGTAAAAACTAACTAGCGAGGGGTTGATCTCCAGTGTGGAACACCGGTCGCCCGTGTTGGTGATGACCAGGTCCAGTATGTTGTCACCTCTGGTGGGGGTGTTGACCAGTTGATCCAGGGCAATAGGTAGAGAAGTTTTAATGCCAAGTCTGTTTTCATTGTGAGACTATTGATTTGTTTAGCAAATGTTTATCAGTGATTGTGCTATAAAAATTTGAAATAAAACTTTTAAATTAAATCCAAATATCTGTTGTCATTGTAGAAGTAAAGAATAAAACAGTATGTACACTGAGGGTTTTGAACAGTGTTTATGGCAACTGGGGAGAAACAGCCAAGTAATGGGACACTGTAATGGCTTCATGGAGGGGGGGGGCTGTGTGTGTGTGGGGCTCTGGGTTTACACTCCCCTGCAAAAAAATTCTGTGGGCTCCCCTGCCTGCTGTATTATGATTCCATTCAAAACACTGCCAGCAGAAACACTATTCAAACCAACATTCACTCACATGAGCATTTGCTTTTCTCACCAATAAAAAGCATTCATCCATGTGATTGTTCGCCCTTTCAGACTGCAACAGTATACATATATATGTAATCTGAAGTCTGTCTATTGTACTGAGGTAGGTAGAGCAGAGTGCAGGAAAATGTGTTGGTTGTGGAGGATTTTGTATGGCCAGCTGAAGACCAGTTAAGGTAAGGTGACCTTATTGCAGAGAAGTCGTAGATGAGTGCCATTCAACAAACTGCACAGTATTTTTCAAACTTCATATTTTTGGGGAGCATGAAGCCTGGCCACCCAGTGTAGGAATGGCTGTGATTCCTGCACCCATTAATAATCCCCAGTTCTTTAACAACTCAAATATATTAAAAAGAACACAGTTTATAGTTTTTAAGCATAAAACAGGATTAGGAATCAGGATTCATGGCAGTATAAGTACTAAATGTGGCATATCATGCGATTAACTAATCAAAATCATTTTGATTTTTAAATAGTATCAAATTCTAAATGTACATTCTAATTTTAAGAATTTATTTGCTATGTTCAGCATAATTTCTTGGCTTATGTTGCTTATTTAAAAGTTGACAAGTGCAGTATTCTTTTAACACATTCAGTGTATATAAGATGTAACTTATTTTTAAGTCTGCTTTTTAGAATCGGCCATAAGAAGTGTGGCAGTTGGTCAGACCATGCCACATCTGTACACCTGTTATTTTGTAGTCACACATGAGAGTGACATTTTAGTGAGGTAATGTTTTGCTTCTGACCTATAGCCCCTGATCCCCAGGATATGAAAAAGTAGTACTTTGTTTAATGTATCTGATAACAAGTCTTAGATTAAGTGCACTGTTTGCTTTCCCAGGAATGGTGGAGATGATTCCTAATGCGGAGACCCTGAGGAAAATCCAGGTAGAACATGGAGTAACTGGATCATTTAAAGATCGACCTCTGGCAGACTGGCTGCAGAAATACAACACTTCAGATGCTGAATATGAGAAGGTAAATTCTTCATGGGTGTTGGTTATCTTCTGTTTTGTATAAGTTCCATGTGTATTAAAAAATCCAGTATTCTTAAGATCACCCAGTCAGCATCCCTTTTTAGTTTAAAGTTTTCTGTAATTTTTTCTAGATTTTGTACATCAAATTATGATTTTTTTTTCAAATGTGTGCAAGACAAACATGGACTGGTTATTCATATTCAGAAATGCATAATCTGTGTATAAAGTATTTGGTGTTGTCTGACAACAACCATTAACTTCCCATTTACTAGGTAATTTCCTGCATAAATGTACTGCAAAAACAGAAAATGTGCTCTTACTTTTTCTAGTAATCAGTATCCCCTCTTCAAGGAGTCCCTTTTCCTACTTTTAGATTAGCTCTGGGTACTTTTTGCCATTTTAATTTATCGTCTTCTTTTTTGAATATGTTTATTAAAATGTTATATACAGGAACAAACACACTACAATAAATAAATAAATAAATAAATACAATAAAATAAATACATATATGCATAAATATCTACATTAATTCTTACTATATATCACTGTGTCATTTAACATCCAAATAGTGTAAATTATAAAACAAAGATTAAAATGCCCCTTAGTAAGTTGAGTTTTTTATCCAGCAATTATAGTCTGTAGTTATTTCATTCACTTTCATCGAATCTTTTTTTTTTTGTAAAAGAGAGCTTTATTTTGGCATATAGGTTTGTTATTAGAGGCTATTCTAAGGGAATGTTTTTTGAAGATCTTACTGAGATCAAAAACAGTAGAGAAATGCTTTTTAAACCATGTAGGCTTTAAGCCTGAAGCATTTACAGAGGTGAATAGTAGTGATATGGGCAAGTATAATCCAGTGATATGTTATAAAGCCTCTGTTGAAAAAGGCAATATTCAGAATATTATTTATAATAACTGGAAATTCTTGAATGGCTTCCCAGAAACTATAAAAAGAATAGAGGAGGTTTTTCTCTTTGTTAAAAAAAGGGAAACACATTTAAGGATATTTTTTTCAAGGAAGACCTATTAGGCCATGGCCAGTAAGTTATTTTGGTTGTCAAGGGATGTTTAAATACTTTAATTGTAATTACTGCAAATGTATTAGCAGCGCTTGGAAATATGTTTAAATAATTACAAAATAAAAATCCTGGGGACATTTCATTGTAAGCCCAGATTTGTAGTGTATGGAGCGTGTTGTTCCTTGTGTCAGGTATTTTACATTGGAAGGACCACAGAGGAGTTGCATCATTGCATGTATGTGCCTTTACATTTGATTGGAACAGGTGATAAAAGTGACAAGCCCAGACATGCTCTTATTTGTTGTAAAACCACACTTTGTTTTGTTCTTGGTTATTGATGCTGTCCAAAGCTTTAGTAATAGCTTTGATTCAGAGGATGAGTTAGATTAGAAATAATATTTATGGCAAGTCAGATTAAATGCATTCAAAGTATTTTTAAAAAGGAAGAAATTAAGGCATTAGTCATGCGTACTGTCATGTAACATGATGATTTTTATAAGTGAGTGTTATTTTCATTTCAGTCTTGTGAAGTAATTCTGAACAAAATTGCATACAAAGTAGATTAAAGTTTTTTTATGATGATGTTTTTGGTCTTTTATTGCAAAAATTCTTGCTTGTTTTGGTGTTTTCTTAATTTCCTAGAAATCTGTAATTGTAATTGAGACTAGCAAAAAAATACCATGACTCCGCCCTTCCCAGCAAATTAAAATGAGAGTTGTGATTGGGTTCCAGAAACACTGATCCTATTATGGAAAATCTTCTCTACTATGGGGAAGAGAATATTGGCTTAAACTTCCAATAGTCACGTTATCAATGTGCGAAAGTGTAGCAATACTGTCTTCTTACATTCAGATGCAGAATTTGAATTACAGAGAAAGCCTTTTTTAATTATTGTCTTTGGAAATTTTGGGCAAGTCCATTTCTTCTTATGTTATATCTCTTCACATACCTCTCAACTTCTTAGCTCAAGAATCAGAGATAAAGCAAGTAAATAAGTAAGAGTTAAAGTGCCCAAAATTAGTGACAGATTTTAAAGATTGCGCTTTTCCATTTAGATTTTTTTTTTTAAGGATAACAGGTCAGATTTTGCAATAGCATTCATTTCCTGAATGATATGAAGCTTGAAAACTCAAATGTCTGTCATTAGTTAGTGACGTCAGTCCTTAACAATATGCCAAAAATCCACAAATTTAATAGGAACAGACCAAGGATGTGAAGTAAAATCACGGACATTCTGCAAAATTTTGGATAGTTGAGAGATATGTCTCTTCATGTTGAACTCATTTTCTAGATAGCAAGTACTTTGATGCACACATTTTTGTTCATATATCTATGCAGTTTTAATTGCCTTCTTTAGTAACCAGTTCTACTTGTGTTTTTCTTCCTGATTTAGACAGACATAGAAAACCAGAAACACATGCTAATGCCCTATCCATAGCAGGAGGAGTTAAACTTCTATAATGTCCATTTTGCTGAAAATTTCCATTGAGATAGCAACATCTGTTAGAATCTCAAATATAGTACAAAGTGCGGGATTTAACCAAGGATACTTCCATCCATTTCTTTTTTTTTATGACTTGGGAGTTATAATTCTTCATGCATACCTAGTCTACCTGTCTACCTACACATACCTGCATTACATTTTAAGTGGTGGGACAAAGCTTGAAATGCCATGTTTGAGCTGGGGTATGATCATAGAGCAGGAGGTCCTTATGGAAATTAGTTCAGTTTGGACTTATCCAGTCCACTGTGCCATTCTGTTCTCTGGGTTTCACTTCTAAAAATTAGAGAACTGCAGTTATATTAATGCTTCCAAAGCTATGAAGAAAATTCCATTTATGTTATGTGTGAAACACTGAAATTGTGAAAGAATGGTCTGTGAAGTATATGGAGTTCAACATTTGAGGCTCTTCCTTTTCTCATTACTTTTAATCTGAAATGTCCTTCTGTAAGTAAGAAAAGTTATTCCTTGTAGCTGATTGGAACATGCTATCCACTTGTCTCCTTTAAGATCTTTTATACTTATTTTCTACAAATTTGATGCATGTGTTATGTTTCTATTTTTTTTGTTTGTTTTGTTGCAGGCAGTGGAAAACTTCATCTACTCATGTGCTGGATGTTGTGTAGCGACTTATGTCTTGGGGATCTGTGACCGGCACAATGATAACATCATGTTGAAAACTAGTGGTCACATGTTCCATATCGACTTTGGGAAGTTTTTGGGACATGCTCAGATGTTTGGAAACATTAAACGGTTGGTACAGTGGCAATAACTGACAAACTTTTAGTTAAAACCTACAATAATTAAACAGAACAGCTCTTAAATGAATGATGATCTAAGGCTGCTTTAGAAACCTCTAGAGATCTAAGTAAACTCTGAAAAGGTCATAGTTAAAGCTTAAAAATGACTTGGCCAAGCTTTATAAGGCAGCAGCCAATTCACCATATGTTAAAAATGCTGAAGTATTTAATGTACCTGACTGTAATGACTGTAATTTATTCAGTGAAAGTTAGTATGATGTCATGAGATATTTATATCAAAAGATATTTATTGTATCAATTACTGGAAAGCCATTAGAGCATGGCCCGTAAACCATATATATATATATGTGTGTGTGTGTGTGTGTGTGTGTGTGTGTGTGTGTATATATATATATATATATATATATATATATATATATATATACACATGGGTCTACTTCATTTCACTGAAAGCTCATTTCACTGAAACTCAGTTGCCTGCACACAGTTCACTGAAAGCTTATTTCACTGAAAACTCATTTCACAGAAACTCATTTCATTAAAAGTTATATATGGCCTTTTCCCCACTGCAGTGCGATCCTGGAGTTAGTATATAAAGTAAGGGGGAGGTGTGGAGGGCACAGCCCCCCACTTTGGGGTGTGTGGGGCGTGTAGCCCACCCCACCTATTGTAAAGTTTAAAACCATAAACACGGATACTTAAAAGTCCAATGAATAACTCTTTCCAGAAGACAATATATAAACAAGTGCCCCCCTTACTTTATATACTAACTGCAGGATCGCACTACACTGGGGTAAAGGCCATCTATAATTTTCAATGAAATGAGTTTCAGTGAAATGAGTTTTCAGTGAAATGAGCTTTCAGTGAATTGTGCACAGGCAACTGAGTTTCAGTGAAATGAGCTTTCAGTGAAATGAAGTGGACCCATATAGCTATATATATATATATATATATATATATATATATATATATATATATATATATATATATATATATATATATATATATATATATATATATATATATATATATATATATATATCTAGGACTTATGCATGAATGTGCAAAGTCCCGAATCCATAATCACTGAACATATATTAACAAAAGCACTTTCACCAAAAAAGCACTTTCGTTATATGTTAAAAAAAAAAAAACGAAATCTACGTTTATGCAGGGGGGCTGCACCCCCCCACTTTAATATTCTCACTCCAAAACTGCACTACAGTGAGGAAAAGGGAATTTTCCCTTATCCACATCATAGTGCGGTCTTGCAAACAGGCATACTGACGCGAAAGTGCTTCTTCGGTGAAAAGCACTTTCGCGCAATTATGCCAAACCGAAATTAGTTTCGGTGATTTTGTCTTCGGGGATCTGCACGGATCCTATATATATATATATATATATATATATATATATATATATATATATATATATATATATATATATATATATATATATTCAATTGTCATTTAGATGATCGAATATGTGCAAAAATCATTTTCTCAGACTGAGAGTTCGATTACCACAATGTCGAAGCTGACATGAGCAAACAACCGCTACTGTCAGCTTCAACATTGTGGTGCAGATCGCACTATAGTGGAGATCGGGAAATTGTACCCTAACCCTCACTGTAGTGTGATCTCGGAGTTTGTATATATAAGTAGGGGGGTGTGGGAGTGCAAGGGGGCTTGCCTCCCTGCAAACATTATTGTTAGTTGTGGGCAGATGTGAGCATTTCAGCAAAGTCGATATTTGACATTGCTGAAATGCTCTGTTCGATATTTTGGTTGCTCGGTGTTTTGATTTCCAACAATATTTGTCCAAAATCGTTGCTTTCATCTAAATGACGTTTGCAAATATGATAGTAAACCCTATATATGGGTCTACTTTGTTTACTTGAAAGCTCATTTCACTGAATTTGAATTCACCATGACCAAATCGCTGAAAGCTGAAATGACTGAAAACTCATTTCACCGAATCTCATTTCACTGAATTGAAGTACTGGCACTGTGTAGAGTGCTGTAAGGCAAGTAGAAGGTATATGCCTTTTTCCCCATTGTAGTGCGATCCTGGAATTAGTATATATAGTTAGGGGTGGTGTGGGGGGGCATAGCCCTCCAGCTAGTATGGTTTTGTATTATATTTCACCAAAAGCTTCAAAACAATACATTTTCAACCATAGACATGCATACTTACAACACCAGTGACTAAATCTTTCCAGAAGACAATGTATACCCAAACTAACGGGGGGGGCTATGCCCCCCACACCCCACACTAATTATATATACTAACTCCAGGATCGCACTACAGTGGGGAAAAGGGCATATACCTTTACTTGCCTTACAGTACTCTACACAGTGCCAGTACTTCATTTCAGTGGGAGATTCGATGAAATGAGTTTTCATTTATTGAAGCTTTCAGGGCTTTGGTCAGGGTGAATTCAAATTCACTGAAATGAGCTTTCAATGAAACAAAGTAGACATATATATATATATATATATATATATATATATATATATATATATATACACACACACACATATACATATACACCAACATCCAGAAGCAAAGCTGTTCATATTCTTACTCTTAAGAAATTCAAAATACAGCATAATGTGGCACTTTCATGTAGAATCTGAGGTAACCATTCCTTGAATTCTGATTATTGAGAAATTGTATTTGTAACAAGCATGGTTGTCCGTCAGGATTGAGGATCGAAAGAGTCATTAATGGCATGGTGGCTCAGTAGATACATTTCCTGCCTTCCTGCTTTGGGATTCAGTACTAACATCTGGTCATGATCTGTCTTGGAGTTTTCTTGTTTATCCTGAGTCTTTATACGTTTTGTCTAGGTACTCTTGTGTCCTTCTACCTCCAAAATCAGCTTCTCAGAGTATTTCATACACACTGTACTCATCTAAGTCACTGTAAGTAAAAAGGGATTGCCTGATAAGTAAACTAAACCATCTTGATTCGTTCTGAATGTTTTTATTTCTTAACTTGTCTTTGTATAGTTTCTCATAACATAAACTTAAAAGGGGAAACGATTTGTTAGTAAGACAAGTATGGAATCATCTCACAGAACATAGAGTTCCCTACAGGTGAAATATCCCTTGGGACTGTTTGCCTCTCGTCCTTAATAGGATGAGAACTATTTTTTTCTAATTAGCCTTATTAATTATTTTCCATTCCATGGCTTGGAAATCCACCAGCATACTAGTATGTTTCTGCTGCTATTGTATGCTGAGCATTAGAGTACACTCAGTGAAAAGGAATGCATCATTTTTTCATCACAATAATATCCAGCTGTGATCAAGAATTTTATCAGCAGCAAGATTCATCTCATGAAACTTGTATTTAATAGAATACTGGCATCCTTATATTCCAGTAAGGACCATCTCAAGTTGAAAGATCTGAACATGTTATCAGACTAAAACATGAGCTTCAGGACAAGCTGGTCCTTTCTTCATCGAACAGAAAAATTTATTGGACATGGCTTTAAACACTGTATAATTTACTTTGCTTGATTCATCTCAGGTGTTTCTTGTTTCATTTGGTTTGAGTAAAAGACAAGGCTGTATAGCAGCCTTGAAAACTGTGTTGCCTACCTGGCTACCGCGGAGCAGGAAACTAAACTTTATCATGTGTGGTGGTCTCTGTATGTCACCATACAGCACTGCGATTTAATAAGGTGAAGTCAAAAGTACTGCAAGCAGAAATCTTCCACAACAAAAATAACTAAGTTAGTATATTTTTATTCTGAAGAAGTCTGTCGATGAAAACGTTGAATAAACTATTTTACGTTATTTCCTTGGCTCGTTTTTCTGGAGCACCAGTGTTGTTTGTTGTTCGAAGTTGGTTTCACTGGTTTTGGGTTTTTCTTTGGTTACTGCAATATTTAATATAAATGGTGACACTGTGGTCCACTTCACATGCATACATTTCTAATCTAGTCTGCAGAATTTACATATATAATTGTCTTAGTTTTCACAATGTAAAAGCTACAAAACGCTTAACAAGGGTTAGCCTTTACTTTTACAGTTAACAATGTGTTATTGTAATACACTTCTCAGTTTTCCAGATTCTTTAGCTATCATTTATCTTGATGTATTTGTAAGGAATGTGTAGCTACATTCAAAAGTGCTCCTTTTTACTTATTTTATTGGTGGTGGGGGTATTTTTAAAAGCACATTTATATTTATAGTCCATATATTTATATGTACAAGTATATGTTTTTCACCTTCATTTCTGATATGTTTTTCACCTTCATTTTTGGCCACCTTGTCATCAATTAGGAGAACATCCTGTTTCCTTATAACAGCTGGTTTGATAGCTTTGCTTACTGAATATTATGACTTGAGAAAGTTCCGATTGTATATCCACTTAGTCATGCCTTTATCACTTTCTGCTGCCAGCGCTGGCTATAGTACATACTATATTAATTTCCCATAACAAATAACAAATCTCAGTGAAATCGAGTGAATACATAGAGTAAGTGGACAGTTACCAACTTTCTCCCTTAAGTTTTTCTCAAGGATAATATTGCTTTAAAGGGGTGTTTATGTCCACTGATTATAATAGGTCACAGTTAACAATAGAAACACCTGTTAACTCATATCTGTTTAGTAACACACAGATAACCAATTTGTACTTATAACCAGTGAATTTAAAGTAAAACCAATAAAAAAAGCTTTACATTGTACTATATCCCCATTCTGAAACTATTATCCCCAATAGTAGCTTGAGAACATTTTTTGGTAAAATAGAAAAGATATGCCCCAGAATTCAATAACACCTACACTATGTGTACACAGTTCTGAGTGAGCAGACAATACAAGCATAACTTACACCTTCTTCCTCCCAATTTAGTTTTCCTACTGATACTCTTGCAGCTTTAAATATTGACAGGGATTCATAAAGGTTATTGCAAAGTATAGACTACATGTACACTTGGTGTAATCTTTCTGAGTGAGTAGAAAGCACAAAAATGTGGTAGGGATGTTCTTAACTACATATCATGTACACTTAGCATAGGCATTATTGAATCTGGCCCATGGACTCCTTGAATTTCTAACAACTCATTACTTATGCAAAGTCACAGACAGCTGCCCTTTCACATAAAGGTCATCCTGTAGTAACATACTGATGTAAAACTTTTATGCTTGTAAATATAATTAGGTACTTCAGATGCTGAAGCATTGCCTAGTATATTAAGTACAGCTTCTTTGTAAAAGATTTTATATAAACCAGCAATTGCAGTACTCTTGTCTGGACGTTATAACAGTATAAATCAAGCCTATTTATTTTGACAAAACTTCATACTATGTTCTTGACATGTTATCACACCTCTGACATTTTTGCAGTTTAAATTTCATGTGTCATGTTCACAAACAGAGATGAAGAGAAACACTTGGCAGGTTAAGAGACACTGCAAATAATTAAAATTTACCTTGTTTTATCCCCAGACAGTAGTAAATTTAACTGCCACAAGGTTTAGGTACAAAGCCCAGACAATTTTTTTATTTTTTTAATTGCATTTCTGTTAATGCTTTATCTGACAAATTATAAACACTCACTTGTATAATCCCTGGCTTTTCTGGCAATCTGCTACTACTTCATGATTAATATTGCTTCTCCCTTATCCTGCTGACTTACAGAACTTTCCAGAAAATATCTTTATGAGCATTTCTTCTCCATCCTGCTTATAAATAGGCTTGGGAAGTTTGATAAAAGGCGATGGACTTTTCAAAGTACAATCATAGGGATCAGTGCATGTACGAGAATGATTATTTTAAGGAAATTCACCAGGAACATCCAACAATTTTCAGTAGTAATGTAACACTTGGGGTGCTTATTAGTACTCGTACTTCTGACATTAATATTGTTACATACATTGAGAGGATACTTTTACATCTGCTTCATTCTAAAGCACTATTTTAATGAAAATTTACTGTGAATAACCCTTTTGTTGTCATTTATACTTACTTTTCCACTAGCAAAAAGTATTACCATTGTACATTGTTTAAAAAATCTGACACTTTTATCATTTGTATTTATTTTGTTATACAAAAAAGAAGCAAGTTTGTAAGTATTTCCATCTCATTAAAAATGAGGCTCACGGTTTTTATAGTGTCTTCTGTAACAGGAATATTTTTGTTTGAAATGTGTATGAGATTCTCAATTTGCATGAATAGCAAAGTTTACCATGTCACTCTCTAACTTTAAATCTCTCCCTTAAATTCTTTCTGTTTTGCTTCATTGTGTTGGAAAACTGACTTCAAACATTTGGTTATAAAGCAGGCTGCAAGTATAACCTTTGCAACATAACCACCTTTCTTTCCAGTTGTTTGGCATTCCAATGCCTATCACCAGAATTTGTCAGAATTTGATCAGTCCTCATTAGATGGAGCTTCTGTATTAAAATTGTGTTAATGTATAAAACATTTAGGTACAGGAAATGTGTGCAGTGTTCTGCTGGTTTATTTTAAGAAACAGCTTTCCACAAAACGGTTGAATGCAACAGTGTCTAACTGTCACTGGTAGAACACATACTTTGAGTTTGGAAATGATGCGTGTTAGTTGATTTTTTTTATTTTGTTTGATTGTCTGATGTATTGGTAATGTTAACTTTAAAAATGACAAAAGGATCTTATGCATGTCATTGTAATATATACAGTAATAAACGTCATTTCTGTACCCACACTTTGATACCAGATTAGTGATGTGAATCTAGCAACAAAGAAATATCTATTCATCACTGATTTAATTGCATTCTGCCTTTCAGGGACAGGGCTCCATTTGTCTTCACCTCTGACATGGCATACGTCATCAATGGAGGAGATAAGCCATCTAGCCGTTTTCATGACTTTGTAGACCTTTGCTGTCAAGCATACAACCTCATTAGAAAACACACCCACCTTTTCCTCAACTTGTTGGGACTAGTGAGTATTGAACCTTTTATTGAATTATCACTTGTGACATAGGCACATTTATATTTAAATAAAAATATTTGATTTCTGTCAGAGTTGGAAGAAAAAGTCAGCCAGATGGGATGAGCTTTTTTACCTTCAGTTTCATTTCAGAATTGTGCAATAATGTGTTACATCATAACTCAGCAAAACTGTACTGTTTTAAGCTGTACGTTTAATGTTAGAGTATTATCTGTTGAAAATCATTTATACCATTCATATGTATGTAAAAAGTTACAGAACAGGAATTCTGCCTAATTCAGTTTATGTTTACACCAGTCATAAAAGGAAATGCTTCACTAAGTAGTCTAAGAAAAGGACAGAATTCTGTTCTTCTATTTGTGAAGCATGGTCCAGATTTATCTGTTCTGTTCAGTAACTATATCACTCTCTCATTAACTTTTAAAATGGGACAAAATGCCACAGTAAATCGGTTGAAGTTTAATGCCTTAAGCCAAAAATATCTCTGTTACTTAAACCTGGCTCCATGGTACAGAAGATGGATTCTTGACTGCATCACAGGCAACCAGGGTAACCGTAGCAGCCCCGGCACTGGAGGAGTCAAGTGAGGAGGGGGAGGAATGAAGTGCCATGGCCCACTTACTTCTTCTGGGGGGATGTGTGTACTTAGTGACACCCTCACTGCTTATGCCATCGGAAATATGGCAAGGATTCTTGAAGGGAATACCACATGTGGAAAGGAGAGAGGGGGGAATCCTGCACTGCCATCCCACTGCACATCCTTCCCCTTTGCTTTGCAGGTGGCATGTGATAGGGAGAGAAACTAAAAGAGGAAAAAACATGAACCACCCTTGATGTTTTTTTCTGAATGATAGCTCTTTCCAACTGAACTTTGACCTGGTGATGGGAATCAAATGTGCCAATTGGCCATGGGGGGGGGGTCAATGATCTACAGACAGTGGAACAAAGATTGAAACAAAAGTAATCTCTGCTACTTGACAACTACTTGAATTGTTCACGTGGTTCTACAAGCTAATATTAATGTCTTGTGTAAGTTCACTAAATAAATTAGAACAACTGTTTCCAGTTACATCAGCAAAGATGGAAGGGGCATTCAACTGAGAAACAAGTTAACTCATGCTAAAACAGATTTGTCAAAAAGACATTTTAAATGTATTTTCATATTGTAGTACTTACATTTGTGCTTCTTTTAATATTTTGGTAATTTCAGAGTTGGCGACTCTCATTCATTCATGACCCTCCCCACCCTTATTAACAAGTCTTTTCATTGCCCTTGTGTTTCAGCAAATTCTGCCTTTGGATAGCAGTAGGCACGTGCCAGCTAAGGCAAAAAATCAGGCTGAGATGAACAGTCGCCATCCAGTGTTCAGAATTTTTATTAATTCCTATCCACTGGTTCTGATTGCTTTTAAAAGCAATACTTTTCAATAAACTGTCCATGCTTAAGCATCACATATTTATTTTTTCAGATGCTCTCCTGTGGAATTCCTGAGCTGTCAGATTTGGAAGACTTAAAATATGTTTACGATGCACTGAGGCCACAAGATTCGGAGGCAGATGCTACAACCTATTTTACCAGGTAAAACAGCGATAACACATGCAAACATACAATATTCTGATATTCCTATCCCTTGAAGAACTGGGATCTTATACACATTTTTCAAGTTTGCTAGTTTCTTTAAGAATTAGGTATTTTGCTACTGGATGAGGTACTAAGACTTTTTTTTTCTGTAAAGAATTTCAGTGTTACTTCTTTGCCACTTAGCATCTGTTTTTTCATCTCAGACTGCACTTTCATTTGCATAATAAGAGTTTTAACTTAGCAGCTATGATACAGCTAGCCATATGGTTATTTTTTCCCAGTTATCTCTTCAGCAGTGCGGCATACACTTCTACAACCTGCAATGTACACAATCATGCGGGTGTTTTCTAGAAGTTGTCCTTTATTATGTATATGGCTACTCTAACCCCTCCAGCCTCATTGTCAGACACAGATAGATCACAGCTCCTCCCCCCAAAACATATGGTTATGTATAACAGCTTGGGAGGGCCATAAACTGCTAAAACTACATAGCTGTTGCCACAGTCTACTTACCAGATTCTGATAAACATTTGGCAGAGGTGAGCGGTATTCTTATGCATTTGTTCAGAATTCTTCTGAATAACAGAGATTTAAGATACATAAGTGCCATGAAATCAAAAGGGTGTGTCAATTTTCACTGTCTTTTGCAAAAACCAACATAATGCTTTATCTGGGTGTGCTTTTGAATTTTTGTTGATCGAATTCTCTTATGAATGAGCAATGTTTTATTAACCATTATACCTACATATGCCACTTGCTCTAAAAGAGTGTGCTGCACCTATCTACTACTGTCATGCCCACCCAAAATAAACAAATAAGAAAAATGGGCATATACAGAGCATGCTTGCTTTGGTACGGTACATTTGAAAGCTTAGCTGAGTTCTTTTGCATATCTTTCCTTTCCTGTATCCCTGTTATCTGTGGTTTGTCAGTTTCTGTCTGTATGATTTTTGTCCATTTTCTGAGCTTTGTCCCCATGGATATGGTGCATAGCTGTTGGCATATTTCACAGGGGAGTTGTTTACTTCTACAGGATGACTAACTTTAACAGTAGCCTTGCAGAACAAGTATCAACAGATTTTAATTTTAGTTGCTTAAATGGCTCAATAACTGAAAATGACAACTGATTAATGTAGTTTTTCATCTCTGAGTGATAGTACATGTTTTCAAAAGTGATTACTGTAGTGTGGAAAGTGTTTCTTTCCCAAAGGATGCAGTGACCTCAGAGGTACCTATAAATGATTATTTAATGCTAATATGGCTGTTCTTGTGGTTAATAACCACTCATTCATCAACATGGACAAAGGGCAACCTGACCGGGGCATTCTTCGTTGACTTGAAAATGGCCATTCCACCAAGTTAATCCTTATCTGTTCTACCAGCATAGACTTTACTGGTGAACCATTAATCTGATGATGTCATTTTTATTCATTACTGAACTGTTGGGTTCGGACCCGATCCTCTGATCTGACTCGGCTGCTTCTTTCAGCTCATAGAACACTGAAACTCTTGAGCTCCTCTCTTTACCTGTAATGCCCTTATCATCTTACATACCTCAGTTGCTGCCATAGCATTCAGATGTGGTGTCTGAAAACTCTCGAGTGAGCCTTAGTTTTATTTATTTATTTATTTTTTGTGAGTTAGCTTCATTTCTATTTCAGACAAATAATCTATAATTTTTCGCCCTTTTTCCTTCCTTTAAACCTTTTAAAAAATTTCTGTTAAGTCTCTTTCCCTTTTTTACATCACTCTTAGAGCGCGCCTTAAATACCATTGTTGGTATCCTGTTTGGTACTCTTTTAGTTCATCCTTTTTAATTACCATTGTTGGTATTTTGTTCTCTTTTCTCATCTGTTTAAAAAAAAAAAAACTTACTCCTTTTGCTGTTTTACTGTGTCTGATAAACCTTCAGGTTTAAAGAAAATGGTGTGGCCTGTGGCCACAAAATACCCAACTCAGATGCACACTCAAGTGTGTCTATTGTTTAGGGCTCTCATCTGGACTCTGACTGTGACATCTGTAAAGGGTTTAATTCTTGTGCTTTAATCAACCGGAAGTATAAACTAATACTTAGGGAATTGATGCCTTTTAATCTTGCTTCTCCAGCCTCTGGGGCTCAAACCCCAAAACAGATGACAAAGAGAGTCTCACATTGATGAATCATGTAAGATATCTCCAGATCCGTCAACATCTGCTACTTCAGCTGTGCTATCTGAGCCTCTTCTCAAACTATTCAAAAAGTTGGATATGACAACTTTTGATCCGAAATCTAGATCCAATAAATCTCCACGAATCCATTCACCTCAACTTTTGCCAGATCCTATTTCCTCTTGGCTCCCATCCCTCTTTGTGGCACAATCTTTAAGGCACAATTCAATGCCCTTATCCACAGACTCATCCATTCAGTCTTCCAAGAGCTTTACAGAAGCTAATGTGGACAGGATGATGAGAAGTTCCTCAGGACATATATACATATGGGAGTTCTTCAGCCTCTGATGCCATCGGGTCCAGAGACCCTTGTCAGTACTACTCCTCCATTATTAACTCTTCTCTGATCTGACCTTTGGTTTTGGAGCCATCAGATCCAAAAGTCTTGGAGTTGTCTGTCTCCTAAGATGTTGGAATCTTCATCTCTGAGTGATCCAGCGCTGAGTACTTCAGAGCTGGACAACTCTTGGAGCCGTAGCATCAGTGCTGGATTCGGGATTGGACTTGACTCCAAAGTTGTCTGAGCAGTCTGTGCCCCTCAGAGCTTCGGCACTGGACAGCTGAGCTTCAACTCCTTCCTTGAGTAGTTTGCTTTTGGGGTGAAGGGAGCTGACAGTCTGTAAACATGCCATATTGGATCCATCAATGTCCTTTTCTCTGAGGCATTCTGCCTTCGAGGTAGTGGAGAAGAGCCTTCTCTTTTTCCAGAGTTCAGACTTCTCTTCACTCTTTGGCTCTGACTACCAGTCCCATTCAATTTTGCATCAAAGCCCCAGTCATCTGTTCCACTGGGAACACAAGGCCAAACCAGTCTCCAGACCACCCAGCAGGGTATAGTAAGCTCTTCTGACCCCTGTGTGGAACAGCCTACAGAAGAAGTCCCTAGGAAGAGGAAGAGCAAAAGGAGGCACTTAGACTCTCTGCAGGAGTCTGTTACAGAGGACACTGACTTTGATGAATGGGAAGGGTCTCCCAGATCTCCTCCTGATGATGTCTCATTTGGAGACATCTTAGAAGTCCCAAAACAAAGGGGTCTGGTTCTCCTGATAACTGTTTCGAAGAGGAGCCTGTGTTCCTGGAGGCCTTTGGTACTGGCCTGTCTACCTTCTGGGTGAAGCCATCTGCCAATGAGCTCATTGATTTGGTTTCTTGATGGAAGTGGAAGGAGCCTGACATGATTGAGCCTATCCCTAAGAGACCAGATAGGATCCTGGCACTACCTAAGGATAGATAATATTGGAGCAAGGGGGTACCCATTGATGCCGTGGTCATAACAGCAGCTACTAAGAATGAACTGGCAGAGCAAAGTTCCTCTGCCCACCCCCTAACAGGGAGTGTAGGGCACTGGATAGATTTGGGAAGCGTGTCTATGCTTCAGCAACCTTCGCCGTTAGGTCAGTGAATTATTTGGCACATTTTATGATACTTTAGAGGGATTTGATTAAACAACTTTCCAAATCTCTCTCTTGGACCACATCCTCTGAGGTAGAGAGTACTATTTCCTCTCAGTCTACCCTTCAGTTCATTTCAAACTCATCCATGAGGGTTATTTCCTACGCAGCTGAAGGTACCTCACAGGTGGGGAGGGGGTTCCGTCATTTCCATCAGAAGACATGCCTGGATGTTCTTGTGTGACTTTGTGGAACCCTTCAAATCATCCTTCATCAGTGCTCCCTTTGATGGAAGTTCCTTATTTCCCTCCAAAGTTAAAGAAACATTCTCTAGGTGTGAGCAGGAAGGAAAAAAACGTGTCTGCTGTTGGAGTACATTTTTCGATCCCTCAATGGACTTTTTCTAAGAACTAATGAGGCAGATGGAAAATGTGGTTCAAAAAAATCCCAGGGTCCCTTCCAAAATCCACGTAGAAACAGTTCCCCCCAGGGGCAGAGAGGGGAGAACTCTAATGGAAGATGCCATCCCCATAGCAGAGGTGGGCCACATAATCAGGGATCTATGGATACTTTCTCTGACAGATCCTATCAGCAGTCCTGAAAGGAGGCATGACCGTCCATCTTTGGAGAAAGTCTGGGTTTCCTTATCCCTGCATAAGAGAGACTGGCTAGAAATTACAAAAGATTCATTGGTATGGAGGAGAATCTCCAAAGGTTATATAATACCATTTTCTCATTCATCCCCACTAATATTAAACAAAATTTCCGATGTTCCACCCAATCAGAGGGAAGCAGCGCTAGAAATAAACAAGCTGCTAGAAAAAAACAGTCATCCAAGAGGTTCTCCCAGACCAGAAAGAGTCTAGAACTTATTCAAGATTATTTTTCGTGCCAAAGAAAACAAGGGACTAGTGACCAATCTTGGATCTCAGCCAACTAAATTGATCAGTTCAGTATACCAAGTTCCAGATGGTTGCAGGTCAGTCTATTATGCCTTTTCTGTACAAGGACTACTGAATGTGCTCAATAGATCTTCAGTATTTGTACTATCATATAAAAGTGAACAGGTGGTCCAGTGGATATCTATGCCTCCAGCTTTGAGCCAATCATTACCAATTCAGAGCTCTGTTCTTTGGTCTCAACACAGCCCCCAGGGTGTTTACCCAAGTATATGGAGGTAGTTGCAGCTCATTTGATACTGCAGGGATTCCAGGTTTTTCCATATCTGGATGACTGGCTCATAACCTCTCCGACCAGGCATAATCTAATTCAGGCTCGGGACTACTTACTTCAGTTATGCTCTCATCTGGGGATTTCTGTCAGTTACAACAAATCTCAACTCAGGCAACTCAGATATTGAAATTCATTGGTGCTGTGTTCAGTACAGTCACTCAAATAGCGTCTCTCCCTCTGTCCCGGTTTTAAACAATTTAGTTCCAGGTCAAAAAGATCATTCAAAGTTCTTCTCTTTCAGCTCAGCTGATACTCCAAGCATTGGGATTCATGTCAGCAGCAGTCACTCTTGTAATGCTAGCAAGGTACCATATGAGGATCCTTCAGTGGACACTTGCAACTCAGTGGTCTATTCTCCAACAAGCATTATCCAGTCAAGTCAAAGTAATGCAAGCCTACAAAAATTACCTTTTATGGTGGATCCATTCCAGTCAAATACAAGAAGGCCATCCTTTGTTCTCCCTCACCCCAATGCCACAGTGACCACAGACACCTCTGAGCTTGGGTGGGGGGGCACTTCTTCGGAAGTACGGTCCAAGGCACATGGTCCCCTGAAGAATCCAACATGCATATCAATGTTCTGGAAATGAGAGTCATCCTCCTAGTGTTGCAGGCCTTCCAAGACACTCTCTCAACCAGAACTATTGCAGTTTAGACAGACAATATATCAGTAGATTGGTACATCAAATATCCTCTTTGCCGAGAAGCTATGAGAGTATGGCAATGGGCAGTCTTATCCGATCACTTTTTGATAGCAATGCACATCCAGAGGAAGTCCAACGTAATTGCATACAAGTTAAGCAGATATGTTCTATTGTCTCATGAGTAGTCTCTCAACATTCACACTGGTGGGAAAAGACTTCAGAGTGGAGTGCTGCTCAGAACATGAATTTATTATGTAAAAAACTCATAAAACAACAATAGAGGTTAAGCACTTTTGTCCTCTGGTAACTGGACTTCATCAGAACAATTACCCATAAGTCAAGAAGCCTTTTTATACATCATACTAAATTAATGGAGTACATAATTGATTAGATAATATTCAAATTAGTAAAATTTCCTCAGAGTGCCAGTATAAACAGCTAGTATGTTGTAAAACCTGCTAGAAAAATAAGTAACAGTTACATAGAAGTAATTTACAGCAATACACAGTGCATGGGAAAGATTACTGCAGCTAAGTTTAAAAACATTTCTTCAGTTTTTTTTATATAATACTCTTAAGTAACACCCTTTCCATACCCTATGTGACACATATCAAATGTGTACCCTTTGGCACCAATGCATAATTACCCAAAATAATATCCAGCTTTGAGTTTTAGTATGCTGGAAATTGAAACATTTTCATTTAAACCTGGTGGCTGGGTGGCATTGGTCCTAAGTTGCCATTTAAGTTCTAAAAATTCTAAGAAGTCATCACTTGGATCCCCCCCCCCCCCACACACACACTCACCTAAGTTAACTTGCTCAATAATCAATAATGCAAAACTTGAACTGGTGCATAGGGTTGGATTTAATGTGCCTATATAGGGTGTTGTTTTCATCTTTCTTCTTGATGTTGTGTGTTGATATACCCTTTGCCTGCATTTACATTTAGTTTTTCCTACATAGAATGCTGTGCAAAGTGTGCATAACCCTAGATAAACAATACCCTTAGTGGAACATGTAAACCTGCCTCTAGGTTTTATGTACCCAAAGCCATGTATATTAAGGAAGAACGTTGATTACAATTTCCGCACTTGACTATTCCTTCCTTATTTTCACGTCTTCCCATTCTTTCCAGTATCATTTTAAAACTAAGTGCTTTTTTTGTATATCACTACTGGTCTTTTTCCCACTGCACTAAGGTGGTCCGGGTTGACTTCAAAGAAATTTATTTCTATAATCTTCCTTAAATCATCAAATTTATTAGTGTAAGTCAACACCATTCCATTGTTGAATTGTTTGCCACTTGGTCCCTCTACTGCATCACCCATTCTATCACTAGGGATGGTGAGTGTAGCATTAGACCTTCCTAACAGTGGAATAAAGTGCCCTGAGGACCTCTTCCTACAGACTTCATCAAATATTTTTTTCAAAAACAATTCTGGGTATCCCCTCCATGCAAGCATACCTTTAAGTGTTTCTAATTCCACCTAAAAGTCATCATCTCCTGACACCATTCTTGCTAGTCTCATGCAGTGCCCCTTTACAATCAACTTTTTTTGGTGCAGTGGATGCATACTGTCAAAGTGTAACAGAGAGTTGGAATAATTAAGTTTCCTGTATATAGTTGAATCAAATCCTCTCTTTACATAATTTTTGATAAGTGTTGTATCCAAAAAATGCAGTGTCCCCTTGAATATCCATGGGGAATTTCAAGAAATCTGTAATAGTATGCAATAGTCAAAAAACATATCCAATTTGTCTACAGTGTCAATCCAGGAAAAAAAAAACATATCATCTAAAAAATGTCCATAGAATGTCCAGAGCAAAGCAAGGTGCTGGTGAGCTGATGTGTTTAGGTTCAGACACAAATACAAAATGCTAAGCTTTATTTTTGAGATAGTCATTTAATTGATAACGCACATTGTTGCTGAGTCATTTCAGATTAGATCATTCTTGTCACTTCTGCTGAAGTTTCCCAGGCTCACAGAACTCAAAATGTTAACATTTCTTTGTGAGCTGCACTTGCCAGGAAGCCATAGCAATAAAAGACACTTTACATGTGAAACCTAGTAATTATCTCTGTCTTAGGACAATAGAAAGAATTCCCTAGCCCAGACATCATGTCTCCTAGCTTAAGATCACACACAGTCATAAATTCTTTACGTATCAGCTTTCTTCCAGCAGGGTGCACTGTGGTTACATTTTTGAAGCTTAGCACATAACACAGTTTTCTTACATTTGTGAAACTAGCCTGTGGATCATATTAATATTTACAATGACATAGAATTACTTACACAATTCTGTCTAGCTAGGCTGGCAGCCTTCACACATCTCATTCCCAAAGTTCTCCAGAAAGCATCCCGATTAAAGAGCACAGCTATCCTCATTACACCTTACTGGCCTCATTAGATCTGGTTTCCCTTCCTTTAGCCTCATCTTCTCCACTCACTCTGGATATTGGGTCCAACTCCAGACTTATTGTCACCTGACAGACATGACTCATCCAGCCATTTCAAGCCTCAATTTGACCTCACGGTATCTCCATTTCTATTAATTGCTAGACAAATGAGGCTATCCTCCCCTGTACATCACATTCTTTTATCATCCCACAAAGCTTCCAGTAGAAAAGTTTTCAAAAGTAAACAGAAAAGGTTTATTTTTGAGCACATAAAAATAATTTAGATCCCTTATCAGTTCCGATTTCTAAGGTTCTTGACTTTTTGGCTACAATTTTCAATGAAGGAGCTAGCTCCTGAATTCTCAGAGTACAGCTAGCAGCCATTTCTAATTTTCATATAGGATGAAATAATTCAACATTAGCATTTTCCAAGCTTTGCAAAGCCTTTCTCAGAGGAACATACCTACTTAGACCTCCGTTAAAGGATCCTACTCCTACTTGGGATTTAAATATTGTGTTACAGGCCCTAAACCAACCCCCTTTTGAATCATCAGCCAAGAGGGAACTAAAACTTTTGACCTGGAAAATGGTCTTTTAAGTTGCTATTGCTTCTGCCAGAAGGATGTCGCGACTCCAGGCTTTGTCATCTAAACCTCCTTTTTTTGCAAGGACATAAAATCTTTGTGGACCAATCCTTCCAATCTACCTAAGGCGGTGTCAGAATCCAATATTTATCAAGTTATCAACCTTTCAGTCTTCTTTCAAAATTTCTCAAATAAAGGAGCGTATATGTTACATCAGTTGGATGTTCACAGAACCAAAAAAATTGAGGAAATTTAAACAATTGTTTGTTTCCTTTTCTGAGTCAAAATTAGTCAAACCAGTATCTAAAGTGACTTTAGCCAAATGGTTGACTGATTGTATTACCTGTCTTTATGGAAAAGTGGGTTTGCCTTTCCCAAAACAACCAAAAGTCCATTCCACCAGGTCTGTGGCAACTACTTCAACCTTTTTGTCTATAGCTTCTTTGGATGATGCTTGTGCATCTGCAGCTTGGGCTTATCCTCATACCTTTATTGCTCATTACTAATTAGATCTGGCCTCAAAGAGAAGAGCAGCCTGTGGCTCAGGAGTGCTCAGGGATATCCTTAGAGTCCTTCTGGGATTTAGGTAGCTGAGGACTCTGTCCCAACAGTTGAGGAATGAATGAAAATGACAACATCAGATAAAGTTATGTGCTTACCATAACGTTCCATCTGTGTTGTCCATTTTCATTCTTCCACAACTTCCCTCCCACCACCCCCTCCTTTGACTTACTCTGGTAAAGACCGAAGGTTATAGGAGGAACCTCATTTCCTTTGTTTGAGTCCCAGATTCTGCTATGTTATAATTCCTTACTACTTTGTAGGTTCTATGGGCAGCAAACAAGATCTGAGGTATGTAAGATGACAAGGGCATTATGAGTAAAGGGAGGAGCTCAAGAGTTTCAGTGTTATATGAGCTGGAAGACGCTTCCAAGTCGGATTGTATCTGAACCCAGTAGTTGAGGAAGAATGAAGATGGACAACAGTGATGGAATGTTATGGTGAGTACATAACATTTTTTTTTGTTGTTTCATATCCAGGTCCACAATGGAAATGCCATTCCTACTCTAGCAACATTTCCTTCATGTGTTCTTCAAGGTTACATCTGCCCTGTTGTCTTTTCTTTATTTACTACTCATCTCACTACTTATTATCTCATTTAAACATTATTCTTTATACTAGTGTCTCTAAAATAGTGATGTCAGCCTCTCTGAGAAGACTTGGGCCATTTAACTGGGTGATCAGGAAAGATTGAAGATGTTACACACTTCGGATGTTAACTGATCAGTATTAAATTTATGTAGGACTGAACTAAATATAGACTGGTGATAATTCATTACATACCAGTAATAAAAAATGTGTAAGCCAGATCTTATTTATTTCAAGTGCCTTTGTATTTTCTATGGAAAAGCCCAAAGTACATTTTTGATATTTATGGGACCAAGCTAAAGTTTCACATTTTATGCCATCTTGTTAAAAATACATTGTATAAGCTCTGCTTTATTATATAGATTTCTTTATATTATTGTACTTTTGGCTGTGTCATAGGTGTAAAGGAACTCTTAGACCAGTTCACACACCTAGTTGTTAACTGAAGTTAACTAATAAAATAAGTGAAGTAATGCTGCTTCTCACACTTAATCTTTTCTTTAAGCATTTAAGTACATGCTGCATAATTTTCCATGTCCTTGCAGATGTACCCTCCATTAGGACTGATATTCGTTTTTACCCAGGTGTCCTCACTGCTCAGCTAAGGTTTTTTAACATTTGTTGGTTAAAAAGGTTAAAAACAACAAAAATATTTGAATGTGATGTCTACCCCAAGTCCTCTTTCTGCACTTGTTTTTCTTTTTTAAGTTTCACATGCCCATGTGGTCTGTTTTAACCATCACAAACTATTCTGCCATTTGTAGAGTCTTTTGCCTGGCATTCTGATGGCATCTTAGGTCTTCTGAGTACTTCACTGCACCTGTGCCATTTTGTTTTTGTTCTATCCTTCCTCCCATATTTCTTTATATTTCTGTAAAATCTTTTTTCCCTTGCTTTTCTGGCTCTTTCTCTGAAAGCCAAGATAGCGTCTTTCTCATGTTACTGCTTATCTTCCTAATGCATTTCTTGCCACCACAGTAGCTTCATTAAGATGAATCCACTGTCCTCCACCTTTCCTCATTCCATCCCTTTCTATTTGGACATTCCAGAGATGGACCTTGGCTTTAAAATACTAGGCCTCACTTAACCTGTCACTTTACTCCAACAGCTAGATCCAGGGAAGCTGTCCACATATCAGCCATAGCACAGATAGTATCTTGTTTACTTTGGTGACAAATGTGAATTTCAGAAAGAGCTGGTACGTCTGTCTGACTGGGCTTGGTACACAGCAGTTAAAATGAAGAGAGTCCAGATTCACAGGACTGCACATCACTCATTAAAGTGGCATACTTAATGGCAAACATTACAGAATTGTGATCTCTTGAGTTTCAGTGTAGTAAGTCGAGTAGAGTGCAGTTTAGTAATACAATGTGTGCTCTGCAAAAGTAATCACAATAGCACTTATGAGGGTTCAGGAAATATTTATGGGTACACAGCATGGTTCTGCTTTACAATTTGCATGTAATAAGTGCAGGCTACACATGGGGATAAACAATAGCGCTTGTGCCTGTGACGTAGTGTGTACCCTGCACTGACAAAGAGTGGAGCCACAAGGGACAGGCCAGCAGCTACAGCAAGGCAGCTCTCTGTGTGTGTCATACAGCTAACAGTATACAAAACACTTCAGGAAATGCACCATGATGAGGAACCACAGATCCACAGTATTGCAGCAGTGTGTGTCCTGCATATATATGTTTTTCTGTATATTCGTGGCACTGGGCAGACAGACAAATGCATCCTTGCATGGTTTAATGTACACAGCAGAACGTGACTATGCACCGACACTTGGTAAATAAAAAAGCATTGTGGGTGATAAAGTGCACTCTACATTTGTCATATGCTTCAGTCACAGAAAAAGAAGAGACCTGTTATATATTGGCTACTGGGAAGAACTGGTATGCTACAGTGAAAGAAAGATTCTGAACTAATTGTGCTCAATGGCCATTCTTGTGTGCTAGCACCCATTAGCAGGTCAACTGGTTTCATACATCAAAGTAGTATGCCAAAAATGGGGTTCATTTGGCATACACTGACAGTATTGTCAACCCCATGCAAGTCAGCTAATTTATGTCACTCCCTCTGGCTCTGTATGGAAGACATGGATATAGTCTGATGGCATGTGTACAGCATGTTCATGCGTATGTCTGTGTACCTGAATACGTTTTTCAGTAAGTTGTTTGAATCAAAAATGGTTAAATAACTGTGTGTTTATGTATGCAGGCTTGCTTGGAGGGGTGGTTCATATCTACAGCAATAATTTTGGATCGATGGTGGGAGATTACAGATTGCTTCTGTGAGAGTGTAGTGCACCTTTCCCTTCTCGTGTAACTGCATAACAGTGATGTAGTGTGCTTTCAGTAGACAGCTTTTGTAAACATTATAGCTGCCTCAGAAGTATGCTAATGCTACTGTTCATATGCAGTTACTCATTTTCACTGTCTAGTGTGCAGCAGCTTCCACTTAGGACTGTGCTGTCAGTACCATTTCTCTGAGTCTTACACATTGTGTACCACACTGCAGAAATGAGGACTTCAGATTTGGAGCCTTTTTGATAAGCATTGGGAAAGGATTTTCACCACCACATACAATATTTTGCATCACTGAGAACCTGAGGTTTAACTCCCAACAGGCAATGCCCTGCTGCTAAAATGAGGAAGCAGAAGGAGAAGAGCAGCACGTGTCTGGTGACTGCTGTCATGTGTCTTTATCTACCATCACGTAACACAGACACTACTACAACACCCTTCCTTCTTGAAAAAGTGAGACGCAAGCACAGCCTGCAATGTCTCTGTTTTACTCACACATTCCTAGTGTCTTTTTCATTTTAGCATCTTTCCTTCTATAAAGAATCATTTCTCCTTCCAGTACAACAGGGTGTAATCTAGTATTGCCAGATTTGTGTTACGATTTGTAGCAGCACATCTCTATAATGTACTGTATAAAACAGAGTGGTTATGCACTATAGTAAGCTCTGTTTACTTTGTAGGATTCCATTTGTTTTCTAACAAATGAGACCTTTATTCTCCTTACTCAGAAACAGTGACAAGAGTATAGCTTATTTTAGTGGCATAGTTTTCTAAATGCTACAGTAACCTTAATTCCTACAAAACTGTTTCATGTTAAAATCATTCAGTTCCACAGTTCTTTTGTGTTGAATCCTTATAGGCCTTTCTGTGCACCTGTGATTTGTGCTTGCAATTTTTTGAAGTGTATGTATTATTTTTTTAATCTGTACTATATGCATTTTGAAGCATGCATGAAGACATGCTTGGTGGGTCTGTTTACATGGACATGAGGGCATATGAACCTAAATAAGCAGGCATTCCGGTGACAGGATGAAGAATAGAAATGAGAATTACATTGTTCAGCGGCCTGTCACCCATTAAGTTGGATTTCTGTGGTCACTGTTTCATTGTTTGGGTATTTATTGGAAGTGCAGACATCACAGTGGAAGTGCCAGGCAGGTGATCACACCTTGAATGTAGATGACACTGTGCTTTTACTACCTGGTGCTGCCACAACAGACATCCACAAGGAACAGCATATCCTTGTATGGGCCAACAGCATATGCATGCAGAGTTGGCTGAAAGATGAGTTAGTTGCCATGAAGGAAATTTGCCTGTTCTTGATGTACCACTGTGTCCTTAGACATATTTATATAAATGAAGGGGGAACAGAGGTGAAATCCTTTGCATGGAGTACTTCACCCTGTCAGTAAAATATGTGGCTGAATTCTAAATATTCTGAATACAAGTCAAATTCAGCCAATACGGCCTGACACAAATCCCCTATACCCTACCTGCCCAAAACACACTGCTAGTCAGTATTCCTGGTGGCAAATTAGAATAGATTATTCAGGTAGCCATCTGGGGTTCTTGGCTGCAGGTGGCCCATGGCTACCTGGCTACCCAGTATGCTGCCCCAGGATGTCCAGGCTGTTTTGTTACATTCAGCATTGCTAGTAAATTTTAATTAACTATATGCTGCATATAATAGTTGCTAGTATGGTAAACATTTATAGTGTATATTAAATAAAAGTATTTGCATACCGCTGGGTGATTACTTCCATATACTAGTATGATTAAGTACATTCATACATGACCAGCATTAGACAGTACTGAAAATGCAGTGGTCAGTGGTGCATGCATGAGCAGATTTGTTTAATTTAATCACTGTATTATTTAAAGCAAATTGTTATGTCTGAGTTGGGCTACTTACCATGTTAATGATGGTGTTTTTTATTCTGGAATGACATCAGTCTTTCCATCTTGTACACATGTGTGACATGTTCATTGTTTGGGTCCAGGCTGTAGTAGGCAAGAGACTGGTTTTGATTGAGGCACAAAGCTTTCCACTCTATAGTTACTGACATCAGTTTTATTATTGTTGTAATGAGGGCTGACTGTAAACGAAATTGACTCTGATGTTGTGCATACCGTTCAATTGTTCCTGATTTGCAGAATGTCCCCTACTTTACCTCATATTTCTGCCCTTTCTTTTTGTAACATTTTTGATTTTCAGGTAGATCACTGGAGATTACAGTCGGTCAGTAATGAGTCAATCAAGTTTCATAGTTCTTATTGTACAAAAAAATGCACGTTCATTCAAAACCTTTTGCTCTCAACTTTTTAGAGTGTTGTTTAAAACTTTTCCTTGATTTTTTGTCCCCCCCTTACATTATTTTTAGCTTTGTCCAGAATTATTGATCATATAGTTTGAGAGGTATACTGTCATGCTAAATATAAACAGTTATTAATTTAGCTTTACAGGACTAGTGCACTTTTTGTAAAGAAAATGTGGGTGTTTTAGTGCATGACCATTTCTTTTACATCACATTCAGACATCTGAGATGTGCAATGTAATCAATGGGTATGGAGGCAATCCACAAGTAAAAAGTGACTTCCCACTGCTGCTGTCTGAACTTTTTAAACAGTCACTGATGTAGCTTGGGAGGAACCACACTACACAGCTGCTTTTTGTGAAATGTAGTACAAAACAGTCATTGCTGTGATTTATCCTTGTATGTGTGTGTATTAGAGAGAGGGGTGTCGCATTTAAGAACAAATAGCCAGTTATAATTTTTTTCACTTTGTTATAGTCAGACATAAGAATTGTAAACAAATAAGAGGCTATCTTTAGTGGTATTGGGAAGATATGTGTGAAAGCATGTGATCAGTAGAGCAGTGAAGCAATGTCTACCTGTTCTGTAGCACAGGGCTTGGTATTATGGTATTGTTTTTCTCAGTCACATTTTCTATGTGGAGTCTGCATGACCTCATTGTCCCTGTGAGGGTTTTGTCCATTTGTTCTAGTTTCCTCCAACATCCGAAAGATGTGCTGTAGGTGAACTGGAATTTCTCCAAGTTTCCTACCGGTAACTGTGCACTTGGTACTGTGTGTGTTTGAAAAAAAATATCACCAATTTCTATTTGGGGACAAGCAAGATTAACAGGTGCCCACATATCTCTTCTAGGTAGAAGTGAAAAAAGAACAGTTAATAAGTAATTATCTTCAGAAGTAAGGCATGAAATGTATCATACAACAGCTAGATCAACAAGCCTTCTGAGACCCTGGCAACTCATACACACCTAAGCCGTATTAAGGGATTTTCAAAAATAGGCTTAAATGAGGGGCTCCATCATTAACCACTGTCTGTCCTCTACATAGCCTAAAGCTGAACCTGCATAGAGGCACACACAGAAGGTCGCCATTGCTTGTGTTGGAGCTGGGGTTAGTGTGATTATAATTTCTTTAAATTTTCCTTATAACCATATATCAGAGAGTTGCACAGAATGTTATTATGGCTTATCTAGGGACAGTATACTAAGAACAGCAAGTTGGAATATGTTATAGTGATCATTAATTTTTCACTTTCCTCTCAGTCAGTCATCAGATATTTATACATATGGATGCCTTTTGGAGGTAGGGGTAAGGAGGCATACTGTGTTTATACAGGTAACAACACCAAATTGAATATACAAAAGGTGGCTGTTTTTTTGGGTTAGAAGTGAGAAAGAATGCTGTGTGTGTTTATGCCACAAACAATCAGAAATATAGATGTAGACACCTGTTATTTCATTTTCATCACAATCTAACAATAGAGGGTTACAAGTACATGGAATGCGACTATCTTTTTGGAGAGGGTGGGGAGGCAGACCCACTTGCCTGATATGCGTCATGCATCATTGCAAGCATTTGTCTTTGTAGTTTATAGGTTCATAGGTAGGTACTAGGCTATCTGCCCGATGGCATTTATAAGCCTAGCCAGAATGTGTTGGCTTTTGCCGCCCCCTTAGATTAGTTCCCTGTGCCTCTGTCCAGCAGAGCCACTGAAGTGATCCCCGGGGTAAACGTTCTGTTTCCCATCCACTCGTCAAAGTTTCTCTTGAAGAGTGCTAGCGAGGAGCTCTGCCTAATGTAGATTAGAATCTTGTTCCAAAGCATGGGACATCTCTGGGACAGGAATCTATCCCTCTAGCACGTCCTATTTATTGTTGTGGTGAGGTTTAGATCCCTAGAGTGTGTGGCTCGAGGGGATAAGGTTTTCTTTAGGTGGAGCATGTCCATCAATTCTGGGTTGGACATGGCCTTATATGTCAGGCAGAGATCACCACTGAGCAGGCGGTATGCAACCGGATACAGCTGGAGTTTCTTCAGTCGAGCTGAATAGGGCATCTGTTTGAGGCCAGTGATCCTCTTGGTGAGGTACTTCTGTGGTCTTTCCAGCTGTTGCAGGTGTCTTGTAAGGCACATCCCAAATGGGGCATTGTACTCTATGATGGGTCTGATGAGTGATGAGTAGAGGGGCACAATGACCTCTTTTGATCTGGATGCAAACCCTTTTGTGATTAGGTGGGCCACATAGAAGGATTTTCTAACCACTTTGGCAATGTGATTATCAAAGGAGAGATTACTATCTACTTGGGTCCCCATATCCCATATTACATTTTCCATATTTAGGGGACTACTGCCTATGTGGTAGTTTGTGGGTACTTTATTTCCAAAGGGAATAACTATGCACTTTTTGGCATTTAGCTTGAGGCCATGATTTTGACACCAGATGTCCATCTCAGTGAGACCCTTTTGGAGGATGTCTGTGTCAGCCAGTGAGTCAATTATAGCCCCTAGTTTGCAGTCGTCTGTGAACTTGGTCAGCCATAGTCCTCCTGTGCTTGTCTGTACCTTTGAGAAGTACATGCTGAACAGGAGGGGTCCTAGGACTGAGCCCTGGGGAACACCACTTGTAACTGGTTTAGAGTCAGACCTAGCTCCCGCAACTCTCACCATGTGGGTTCTGTCCGTGAGCCAATTGGCAACCCATCTTGTAACATAGGGGTTTATGTTCAGGCTGGTGAGCTTGCCTATAATACCAGAATGGTGAATGATGTTGAAGGCCTTTGCAAGGTCTAGGTAGGCTGTGTGTACCACCTTTCCCTCTTCTATAGCCTTGGTAACTGTCTCAAAGAAATCCACCAGGTTTAGGAGGCATGATCTGCCCTTAACAAAGCCGAACTGGGTAGGGTCCAGTGTTTGGAGATTCCCAATGTTTCTGTTAATGAGTTCCATGATGATGTGCTCTGTAGCCTTGCAGACCAAGCTAGTCAGGCTTATAGGGTGATAGTTCCCAGGGTCTGTTGTGGCTCCACCTTTGTGGAATGGAATAACTGTTGCTGTGCACCACTCTATGGGTACGTAGCCTGTGGAGAGGCTGACTTTGAACGGTGTGTTTAGGTAAGGGGTTAATTCATCTTTGAATTTGTATTTTGTGCCATTCTGCACTAATTCCGAGCAGATCTGAGCATTGCCACTTAGATTCTTAACATAGCTACACAATGCCTTGTGGTTAGCTTTGGAATCCTTGGCAAGTTTTCTTTCAAAGCTCACTTTGGACGATTTTATGAGGGATCGTAGTTTCTTGCTGATACTGATCAGGGATGTCTTCCTTTCTTGGGATTTTACTCATTTCTGTACTAGTTTCCTTCTTCTATTGTATAACTTGTTTATGGCAAGGGTCCACCAGACTGGTTTCCTTTTCTTGGAGGAGTGAGTCTTGGTTTTACTTGGGGTAGCATGATCCATGCATTCATAAAGGATTTTGCAGCTTGGACAGCGTTATCCTTTAGCATGGGGGCTTTGAAACTTTCCACCTCCGTCTTAAGTAAAGTGAAGTTTGCTTTTGAAAGGTTTTTCACGGTGGTTTCCTTGTCCAGGGGTGGGGCGGAATGTGGATATCCAAAGTAATTTGTTTATGGTCAGATCTAACCAGCGAGGGGTTGACCTCCAGTGTGGAACACCGGTCGCCCACGTTGGTGATGACCAGGTCCAATATGTTGTCACCTCTGGTGGGAGTGCTGACCAGTTGTCCCAGGGCGTTTGAGTTTATAAATTCTAGGAAATGTTGGGCAAGGGAGTTAGTACTTGAGTAGTTCTCCCAGTTAATGTTTGGGTAGTTGAAATCACCCAATATTAGGGTGTTTGGTAGGACCTTTATGTTACCCAGTGTTTCCAGAAATGTGGAATGGGGGTCCTGGGACATGGTGGGTGATCTGTAGCAAGCTACAATTTGAATTGCAGTTTTGCCCGTTGTTAGTTGCACATGGATAATCTCTGAAGCATCGTGCTGTGCCACTAACCTGGAGGTGTGGGTATCCTTGATGAATATGGATACTCCCCTGCCTTTTGTATTTCGGTCCAGGTTCTGTGGCCGAAATGTATGGTATGAGTTCTAGCCTGGTAGTGCTGGGGTGCTCTCTGGAGCCTTAAACCAGGTTTCTGTTACTGCACATATATTGATTTTCTCCATACTGAGGAGTGCCTCGAGTGCGTGCATTTTGAGGTTTAGATTTCTGGCATTGAGTAGTATTACCCTCAGATTTTTGTTACTTGTGCTATTTACGGCGGTGGGTTTGTCTTTTGAGCCTTGCCTAAAAAAGGAAATATGGGGGTGGCAAGTGCTTGACCAGTATTCTAAAGCCTAAGGGTGACAGGTGTAAGCCATCTCTAGTGAAGCAGCATAGCTTGTCGAGCATGTCATCCCAGGCAGATAGACACTGGATCCCCTTTGAATGACACCAGAAACTTAGCCATTTGTTGAAATTGATAATTTTTTCTTTATACCGTGGTGTAATTCTTGGTGAGGGCAGGATGCTACTCAGGGTCAGGGTCATACTGCCTGGGCTATGTGATCAGAGAGCTCTCTTTTCATGTAGTCCAGGGAGGTATGGCTCAGGTCATTCACACCAACATGGACAATGACAGAGTCATGTTTTTACTTGTTCTGGAGTGACCTGAATGCTTGTGTTATGTGGCGGATCCTGGCACCCGATAGGCAGCTAACAGTAACCTTCTCCTTATTCAGCCTAGTGAGTGGGACGTCAGTTTGCCTGACTATAAAGTTACCTATTACTAGTATGTTGGGTATGTTATTTTGCCTTGAGGGCTGTGATTGCGTGGCACACTGGTTTTGTGAAGTATGTGTTTCATTGTTTGTGTTGGGGGGTGGAGGTTGCTTGGATGTCTGCTTTGAAGGGCTCCGTTGCTTTTGCAGATTTTTATTTAGAGTCTCCGAGTATGTTTTTGTGTATTTACGTGTGTTTTTTACCAGTGCTGGTTTAATGGGTCTATGTGAGACTGGTGGTGTGATGCCAGTATTTCGCTTCTCCTCTTGACTGTCTGATCGAGTCTTGGGTTGAGAGAGCTTAGCCTCCAGTCTGGCTGTATAATTGCATCTCTCGCATGTATTCGTGTTTGGTGGTAGGAGGAGAGGGTTGTCTGTGTACATGAGGCAGTTATTACATTGCTTCAAAATGCCCAGATTCACCAGCTGGACTGGAGAGTACACCTGAAACTGCCCTTTGGACATGCCTGGATAGGTACAGTAAACTGTTTTACTGAATGGCTGGTAAGGTCAAATAGAGAGCCTTGTCCTTCTGTAGTGCTAGGGTTTATAAGTGCTTGCTATGAGTTTTGAGCAAGTGCCGGGCTGAGAAATGAATGGCTTGAGTGTTTAAGTTGAAAAGTTGTCTAGTTCCAAGGGAAAAATTGAAGAGGAGCCTTTGTGGGGCCGGAAATAGTTATACCCTAGCTACCCGGCGCGCAAAACCGGGCAAATGTGTTTTTTATAGCAGGGAAATGAAAGAGATAGAAATTAGCCCAAAATGGCCAATAAACTACTACTTTCTGACCTGAAACCACTCCTCCAGGGACATATAGGCTGCTCAAAGCTCCCCTCTCTGACAGGTGAACAGAGAAACTTCCTTCTATCCAAGTAAGGTATGGACAAACACAGAGATCTGTAACACAGCCCTGAATTCAGCACTAACCTGAAAACTGTACTGTACTAGCCTAGAAAGGCGGGAAACAAGTATATATATATATATATATATATATATATATATTTTTTTTTTTTTTTTTTCCAGAAAGTAAAGCAGATACAATCAAAAAAACACTTTAAATGCGCATAAAAAGATGATTATTGTTATACATCTCAGTTCAGAGTTGTAGTCAATGCCCATAGTAATAAAGTAGGAAGAAACACAAATACAGTAAAAGCAGATGAATAAAGTGCAATTTATATATATATATATATATATATATATATATATACATATATATATATAAAAGTTAACCCAATTAACCAGAAAAAAACTCAAAACTGAGCCCTGTTCCAGCAGTCTTCAATCAGACATGTTCTAACTGCACACTCGTGCAGGGGAACCTTCTCCAAAAAAGATGGCCTGGATCAGTGCTCAAGTTATACAATCAAAGCTAGATTCAGCAGGCCTGAATCTGGTCCTGTGCTACAGCAACAAGGCTAACCAATTTCAGAAATAAACACTTTGAATAAGCAGGGACAATGAGCCTGTGACCAGAAATTCCCAGCTCAGAAGGGCAGAATCCAGCCTCTCCTCCCACAAGAGTGCAGACCACAAACCTTAATATAGAATAACTGGCCTGAAGCCCAAGTTCTTAAACCAGAACTAATACACTTTTAGAATAGCAGACACTGAGCTTTCAATCAGCAATTCCCAGCTTAGAAGGATGTAAGCTACCTGTCCTGCCACAACAGTGCAGACCACAAACCTTCTTAATGTAAAACAACCGGTATGAAGCCCAAGTGCTTAAATCAAAATACTTAGAATAACAGTTACAATTTAATTAGGCTATTACCAAGCAGCAATAAGTGCAGCAGAATAAATAAAATGGAGCACTTTTAAGAAGAGGCAAAAGCAAAATAAAGAAGGAGGAAACACAAATGCAGTAAAAGCAGATTAATTTTTTTTTTTTGTTAGTAAAATGCAAGGAGAGATGAAGGAAGAAGCTAAGTGGGTTGGCCTTCTCAAATCTTCTCTCTGTATTATGTAGAGTGAACACTAGACTCAGAATATGGTCTCACTGTATTTGGTTAAGTGAGCAAATGAGATGGATTCAGGAGGAGTGTTCAAATAGAGACTTACAGGAGGGGCGGGCAATTCCAGAGCAACCAACTGGGAACTACTATTTTGTCAGCTGTGACCATTAAACCATGGACACAATGAAATGAGCATGAGAGGGGAAACACAGTACCTGGCAGGTGATGGGCGGTAGATTAAGAACAGGACTGTGGAAACTATTTTTTAGAGATGGTGCCAGTGACCTAGAATGCATTACCAGTTCAGATTTTACAGCTCTGACTCCCAAAAGCAGGGAAACTCGCAAGAGGGAGTTTTATATGTATAAATATCTGCGGATATTTTATTCTGAATTTTATTACTTCACTAGTTGCAAACTAAAAATTTGAGAGTAGTTATAGTTTTGACCTTTGTGTCCCTGTTTGTTTGTTTGCTTTTTTGGGTAAATTCTTTGCTCGTTTAAGCTGGCCTTCAACTAACCCTAGGAAATCTCATTGTCTGTCAAGTGTACTGAACCTCCACATACTCCCCCAGCCTGACTCTGACTCATGTTCAAAGCCATCTAGGAGATTGATACAGCTGTGCCAGTGTCATAATGCTGCCATGGAAGTGTTATCCTGTGAGCACAATGGGAAGCTCAAGTCTGGCTGATCAAGAATATAAATTTGGATTATTTTGAAGTATAATAAATTACAATATTCATGGAAACACTTTGAATGTGTTGACTGCTGTCACTCTCAAGAATATCTGCAGAACATTATTATTGCTATGTTTTCATTGAGGTTTATGCTTTATTAGGTCCTTCTACATATTGGTTTATGTAATATGTTTTTACAAAACTGTTCAATAATTTAAGAATGAATGTTACTTGCTAAAGGAGTTACACCTCAAGTGCTAGTTGTCAGTAAGATGCCATAGGAGGTGCTGCTGTTATGTGACAAAGTAACTCTGTCTGTATTTCATTTGTGCTGTATCAACAGTAAAACCACATGACATTGTATGCAGTTTATATCACAACATTTTACTTTATGTTCCGTTTACTAGCGAGGTTGTTCTTTTGTTAGAATTACAGCCAGGTAGCCATTTAGGGATCATAGGGATGGTGCTGCACAATGTTTAATGTCACAACGGGTTTCCTTGTTATCTGTACTGCTCTACTGTGAAGCAGTGCTGGGGGCTTATTATTTTTTGTTAAAAAAACTCGCTGGGATTGGAAATGTCTCGCAACCTAAATGTCAGAAACCACTAAAAACAACCCAGGTCCACTCAATCTCACACCCTGTTAGGTGTGCTTGCTTGATATTTTTCATCATGGCTTCTTTGTTTCAGAATTCAGCTAAGTAGATGTTATTTTCTAATTTGTTGCATCTCAAAAGTGGCCTGATGGGACTACCAAGATGGCTTAATTTTTTTCCCTTCCTGATGTAATTTAGTTGTTATAATCAGTAATATCAGCTTTATAGACAAAGGCAGATGATTATATGACACGTGGACATTACAGGTACTGCCCAGTACTCTTTTACCTGGCAGAAATTCAACTGCCCAAGGCAGGACCGCCTGACCGGACAAAGTCTCAGCCCCATCGCCAACTCAAAATCAGCCCAAGGTACTGCCCAGTACTCTTTTTACCTGGCAGAAATTCAACTGCCCAAGGCAGGACCGCCTGACCCGGACAAAGTCTCAGCCCCATCGCCAACTCAAAATCAGCCCAAGGTACTGCCCAGTACTCTTTTACCTGGCAGAAATTCAACTGCCCAAGGCAGGACCGCCAGACCCGGACAAAGTCTCAGCCCCATCGCCAACTCAAAATCAGCCCAAGGTACTGCCCAGTACTCTTTTACCTGGCAGAAATTCAACTGCCCAAGGCAGGCCCGCCTGACCGGACAAAGTCTCAGCCCCATCGCCAACTCAAAATCAGCCCAAGGTACTGCCCAGTACTCTTTTACCTGGCAGAAATTCAACTGCCCAAGGCAGGACCGCCTGACCAAGTCGGACAAAGTCTCAGCCCCATCGCCAACTCAAAATCAGCCCAAGGTACTGCCCAGTACTCTTTTACCTGGCAGAAATTCAACTGCCCAAGGCAGGACCGCCTGACCGCGGACAAAGTCTCAGCCCCATCGCCAACTCAAAATCAGCCCAAGGTTAATAAATACTGTTACCTAAAGTATTTAACTGCAATTACTGCAGCCGAGCCAACTATAGGGTTCAAACACAGCAGCCACCCAATATAAACTATAGTTTTACCTTAAACCTGGTACTTTTCTCTCCAAAATTGTAGTAAGCAGAGCCTGAAAATAGTCCAGGCTCGTATAACTCCTAAATAATAAAAAGGACTCTGCACCAGAATTCTGCAAACTCCGAGATTGGGTTTGCCCCGAGATTGGGATTGCCCTCCTCCCTCTGACATCAGCAAAGTTACATATCCCTCTCCAGTTTCCACCATTTCTCAAACTCTGCTGTGTTCCTGACCCACTTGGCCGTCGGAAAATTGGGTATGTGTTATATTGTTGCTCTTACAGCGTTTGTTTTTGTTGTACTCCACTAGCGACTGCTAAGAGAGTCTATGTTGCTGCAATTTTACTATGTATTGCTCGTAAATCTTACACAACCTGCCTATATTATATTGCACGTGTTTAAACTTATTACAGCGTACTAACAGAACGCTGTGCTGACTAGATACTGCCAGCATATGGAAAGTAGTATATACACTATAAGTGCACATTTGTAAACATAACTTAGCGACTGTACGTGAATGAACTGCTAAGTTAAATTGTACTCTACTTCTAAAGCATCTATGTCTGATTTGTAATTTAGCTCTGAACTGTAGTGTGTCTCCAATGCAAAAAGAAACTGTTGCAGTGTTTTATTGGAAATCTCTGCTAGGGCTTGCAATCTAAGATCTAACTGAAAAAGCGACAGGTCAAGGAGGGTAAATTTGTAACTCGACACCAAGCTACCTCAGGGTTACTTGCAGCTAACAAACAATTAAACCTACTGCATTTTGCTTTACTCCAACCAGCAGCGTACCTATAGAACGCCAGTACGCTACCAGTGTAAAACGTAAAGTAGCTAGTAATTAGTCGCTAGATCTACAGCTACTTTTACTCCTAAATTACATATGTTTAAAAATTACTTATTATACAGAGCCTCTCTTAACTCCAATGATAAATACACTAGCTGTATTTAACTGTTGCTAACAGAAATCTGGAAATGTTTAAAGAATTACATGGACATTTTCTAATTGAAACGGTACTAATATAATACATTATATTCTCCATTCAGGTACTGCCCAGTACTCTTTTACCTGGCAGAAATTCAACTGCTCAAGGCAGGACCGCCTGACCGGACAAAGTCTCAGCCCCATCGCCAACTCAAAATCAGCCCAAGGTTAATAAATACTGTTACCTAAAGTATTTAACTGCAATTACTGCAGCCGAGCCAACTATAGGGTTCAAACACAGCAGCCACCCAATATAAACTATAGTTTTACCTTAAACCTGATACTTTTCTCTCCAAAATTGTAGTAAACAGAGCCTGAAAATAGTCCAGGCTCGTATAACTCCTAAATAATAAAAAGGACTCTGCACCAGAATTCTGCAAACTCCGAGATTGGGTTTTCCCCAGCTCCGCTTTGCCCTCGCTTCGCTCAGGCTCGCTCCGCTCCCCACCCTGCCCCCTTATCCCACCCGCCCCCACTACCTCTAGATTTATAGCCATCTGGCCACTCCTACTTCCTCTCCCACCCACTAACTTCCTCTCTACCAACTCCCGCCCCCTGCACACTATCACTATGCCCAGGCCAACAGGGATAATTATCCTACTTATCCCACCACTCATTTTGATACCCTATCTCTTAACAAGTTATGAACACCTGTCCTTATCAGGCTTCCACTATCCAAATTATCACACAAGTTCCCCCTCCCCACCACCTATAGACGAATTCTTCCCCCATCATACAACCCCCAAAACAATAAAACTCAGTGATCCTTACCTTAATAAGCAACACCAAATAACTACTAAAACAAAATATGGTCTAAAATTACTAACCAAAGTCCTAAAACTAATAGCATACCTAAGGAAAAACATCACCAAAGATGGAGACATCCATCCCAACCCAGGCCCTACCAGATCAGCAGAGCCCACGAAACATCCAATCTCCCTTAGACCGGCTAACTCTCTACTCATCTGTCACTTAAACATAAGAAGTCTGAACAACAAGGTTCACAACCTACATGCCATGCTTGCAACCTATCTACCTGACATCATGTGTCTAACTGAAACATGGCTTAAACCATCAACCAAAGATAATCAGATAATGTCACCTGGGTTCAACATACTCAGAGCTGACCGCATAAAGAAAAGAGGAGGTGGGATAGCTGTCCTTTATAAAAATACGCTAAACATCCTAACTAACCCCAAACAACCACAGGTTGCTAATGCTGAAATATTAGCTCTAAAAATACAACTAAATAAACTAAAAGCGTAAACCTAATAGTTATCTATATACCCCAGGAACAATATCGAAACTTTAGAAGCCATCTTAAACTGGATAGATAACAACTATCCACAAGAAACAATAGTCCTGGGAGATGTTAACATTGATTGGAACCAATGCTCTGCACAGTCCAATCCTACTTCTTTAAATCTCCATGGTTTCTACCAGATTATAACCACTACCACCAGACTAGGTAATAATAAACAAAAGCATACTTGACTGGGTGCTCGTCAAGGAGCACCCCCAAAAATATACCCCGGGGACTCTCCCCAATGATCTTAGTGATAATACGCTTACTTACATTATGAAAGATAATACACCCAATGCTAGCAAGCCAGTTTATAGAACAATCAGAAACAAAAAAAAATTTGATCCAATAAAATTTAACATGGAACTTAAATACTGTAACTGGTCAAAATTGAAATCCCTTCCCCTAGATGAGGCAGTCTCACATTTTAATGAAACATTCCTTACCATACTTGACTCTCATGCTCCCAAAAGGGTATCTAGAATCAAAACTCACATAGCACCCTGGCTAACCACAGAAACCAAAACCAAAATAATTAATAGGGACAAAGCATGGAACAAGACTACCAAGTTACCACTAGACCGGGTCATCTTCCAGCAAATAAGAAATGAAACTAAAAAGGCCACCACTCAAGATAAGAAAAACTACTTTCACCACCTACAAAACAAAAACCAAAAGAACCCTCAAAAATTCTGGGCAGGATTGAACAAACTTCTCAAACCAGGAAAATCCACCACTCCTACCCCAGAAACTCTATCTGATAAGAACCAAGAAGAAGTAGCTAACAACTTTAATACCTTCTTCACCGAAACCATTCAGTTACTAGCTAACCAGCTACCTGCTCCCTCTACCACACCAAACAATATGACACCCAACTCTCCACTATCCTTTAACCTCCAACCCATATCCACCGCCTTCATCCGATCCCGATTGAAAAAACTAAAGCCAACTACCCTCTCAGCTGATCTTCTACCAGCAGAATACCTGCAAATTGCTGCAGATGTCATAGCCTACCCCATTTCAATCTTAATTAACAGAACCATTACTGAGTCCACTATCCCAGCAATCTGGAAAATATCTTACGTCATACCTCTTCATAAAGGAGGAACATCCACGAACTCTCTAGCTATAGACCAATAGCCATATTATCACCACTTGCCAAAATTATGGAAAAGTGTGTGCATAACCAACTCATGTCCTATCTCATCCAAAACAAGCTACTAACTGACTGTTAGCATGGATTTAGACCCCACCATAGCGACTACTGCCCTCCTCTCTTTCACCGAGAAAATTAACCATAACCGAATAACAAAATATTTCCTCGGCTCTCTTTCTAGATATGTCGAAAGCTTTGACATGGTAAACCACCAGCTACTTCTCAAAACCTTAGTAACCTTACATCTAGACACCCAAGTCCTAAACTGGTTTCAGGCCTACCTCGTAGGCAGACAACAGGCAGTTATGTGGCAGAACAAACTCTCCTGCCTACTACCGAACAGTATAGGCATACCTCAAGGGTCCATATTAGGACCTCTTCTGTTCTCAATATTCATAAACGACCTCCATTCAGTTATCCCCGAAGCCACCTGCATCCAATATGCAGACGACTCAACTCTCATCTGTTCTAATCCCATCCTAGATAACCTTCTAACAACTACCCAACACTGCTTTACCAAAGTTGAAAATTGGCTAACTGACCATCAACTCATCTTAAACCCAAAAAAAACCCAACTACTTCTCTTCCACCCAACCAACCCAACACCTTTCACACATTTTACCATTCAATCCAACAATGGTACCATTATCTCTCCTACTACCAACGCTAAACTATTAGGAGTAATCATCGACAATAAACTACGATTTGACACCCACATCAACCAAACTATTAAAATGGTAAACAAAAAACTAGGGTCTTTATATAGGTTAAAAACCTTCCTAACTCCAGCCGCTAGGCTAGCTACTGCCCGCACCTCCTATCCACCCTACTATACGCCTCCCCAATCCTTACGAACCTCAACAAGTCTGACCTCAATCGTCTCTCCACTTCTTATAACCACATTGCTAGATTCATCACTGCCCTACCCTATAGAACACACCACTGTATTAGCCTGAAAAAACTTGACTGGCTAGAACTCCCTAATCTTCTACTGGAATACCAACTCATAGAAGCCTTTAAAATCCTGAAACATCCAGAGAACACGCTTGCACTAAAGAACATACTAACCCCTTACTCCAACCTAAGTTCTCTTCGCTCATCTAACAAACTCTTAATACAAACTAGCAAGTCCCATAACCTAGGCGGAGATTCACTGTACTCCAATATGATTGGCAAGGTGTGGAATTCTCTTCCCAATAAGCTAACGTCTTTACCATCACTAGTTCTATTCAAAAAAGAACTAAAAATCCACTATAAATCACATTGGCTCTGTCCTTGTACAAACCCTGACTAACATTCCCATGAGCAATTCTACATACAAGTAGGCAATTTTTGTCTTATTCAACTAAGTGTGAATTAACCTGAATGTAATGAAATGTAACCAATTGTACCTTCTATTGTAATAATCTTCTCTCTCTTAATACAATGTAATTTGTCTTTATGTCTTTTGTAACAATATATCATTGTTTAACCCTGTTGGAGCTTTTCTCCCCGGGACTCCGCTGAAAATGGACATGTATCCAGTCGGACTATCCCGGTCAACAAATGTAAAATAAATAAATAATAAATAAAATTGTTACAGAGTGGTGTTATCTCTAAATAAGTAAAGAGTACTAAGATTTTTTTTCTGACCATCTCTAGCAAGATCTTGAGTTTGTCTTTTGCATGGCATTTTTTAAGTTTTGTTAATGTCGGTCTCTTATAAATCATTAATGGCAGTTCTGAGTGTTTAGCCGAAGGAGTAGCTTTGTGTTTTTGTTCTGACTCACTATTGTATTTCCAAGCCACATTTTCTGTCCGAGAGAGAATCTTGTTACCTGAGTGGTACACAAAGTGAAAAGTTGTAGTACACTTATTTATTTATTTATTTATATTTGTTGACCGGGAGTGTCTGACTGGACATAGGTCCATTTTCAGCGGAGGCCCAGGGAGAAAAGCTCCACAGTTAAAATAAACAGACAGTAGTTACATTGGATTACATAGCGATTAACAATTTACATAGCAATTACTTACAACATATTTACAGATGAAGAACATAGTATATCAGTAGACAACTAGAATCTTTATCTGTGAAGTACATAACAGACATTAACAAATGTTACAAGAAGAAGTTCCTGCTGTATAATAAGTACTGGCTTATGAGCATCTGAGCTTGCTATAATCAAGGTAGTTAGTGGAGTGGAAAGAAAGGTAGTGGTTGGGTGGGGAGGGTGATATTAGAGTGGGAGTTGCAAGGGCATAGCCAGCATGTTTCTAAGTGCGCTTTTAGTAAAATTTTGAAGTGGGTGCATGATGGTATGGAGGTAATTGTGGGTGGGAGGGAATTTGTCTATGGTGCAAGAGAATAGTGTTTCACCAGCAGAGTTATTGGCTTTAGTGATCTGCAAGTGATTTTTTTGCTGGATCTTAGTGGTCTGGTGGTGCGACAGGGTTGGAGTAGATTCTGGAGGGATGGGACATTTAGTGGATGATTTACTAGTTTGTGGGCGAGTGAGAGTTGATACCATTGAAGGAGGTGAGGGAGTTCAAGCCAGCCCAGTTCAGCAAGTGAGAGACAGTGGTGACTACGGCAGGATGCCCCTGTGGCGAATTTGGCAATTTTGTTGTAGCAGGTCTCTAGCTTGTTTAAATCGCATTGCCTTAGGTTGGTATGTATTGGACTGGCATAAAGTAGGGTGGAGATAAGGTGGGAATTTGCTATTGAAATCTTTGCTGCTTTGGTGAGAAGTTGCTTATTTCTGTATAACGCTCCTAGTTTATTGTGGACTTTTTTTATGGTCAAGGATATGTGAATGTCAAATTTTAGTTTATTGTCTATTTCCACTCCTAGCAATTTGGTGTGTTCAGTTGGGTATATAGTGGTGGTGTCTTTTGCTGTGATGTTAAAGTGAGAGTTGTTTTGAGTATGTTTGGTGGGTTGGAAGATGAGTAGTTTAGTTTTGTTTGGGTTGAGTATTAATTGGGCATTGAATAACCAAGTTTCAACAGAGGAAAAGGCTTCCTGTGTGACTTTTTGCAGTTTGGGTAGGGACTGGGCTGAGCAGATGATGGTTGAGTCATCTGCGTATTGTATGAGTGTGCCATGTTTGGTGGCAGAGGCTAGATTATTGGTGAAAACAGAGAAAAGTAGGGGTCCAAGGATGGATCCTTGGGGAACCCCTATGGAGACAGGTAGTTGGGGAGATATGTCATTCTGCCATACAACAGATTGTTGGCGGTCAGGCAGGTAACTCTGAAACCAGTTGGTGACTGATTGTGAGAAGGATAGGTTATTGAGGACAGAGATAAGTTGTTTGTGTGGGACCATGTCAAATGCTTTAGATAGGTCTAGGAAAGTAGCAGAGGAGAGATAGCCATTGTTTTTATGCTGAAGGATAGTGTTAGTAAAGGAAAGTAAGGCAGTGGTGGTGCTATGGTTTGGTCGGAAACCATGCTGAGTATTGGAAAGGAGGTTGTTAGTAAGGAGGTAGTCTGAGACCTGAGAGTGTATGCATCTCTCTAGTATTTTGGAGAGTGGAGAGAGAATAGCTATGGGGCGGTAATTGGTTAGTTCTGTGGAGGGTCCACCTTTGTGGAGGGAATTATATGTGATACTTTCCACAGTATGGGAACGTAACTTTCTGACAGAGATCAGTTAATCAAGATGGATACTGGGTAGGCCAGAGCATCAGCTGCGATTTGTAGGTATTCACTTGGGAGGTTGTCTGCTGCTAATCTGGTGGGCTTAAGTTTAGTTAAGAGTTTTTTTATGTTGGAGGTAGGTACAGGAGAAAAAGAGAAGGCAGTGGGGAGATTACTAGTTGAAGGTGTGGGTTGGAGGGAAGGGGGGGTTGTGTTGTTTAGCTAGTGATAGTGTGGTTTGTGTGAAGTGTGTGTTGAAAGAAGTAGCAATATTTTCTGAGGAGTGAGGGATGTTAGGAGGAGGGGTACTGACTTTACCTGGGTGGAGGATGGAGTTTATGGAGGACCAGAATTATTTGGGGCTGTGTTGAGAGGAGGCTAGGGCAGACTGGTAGTGTTGGAATTTGTCCTGTTTCATTAGCTTTTTGACTCTATTGCATAGTTCTAGGAATTTCTGTCTAGTTGAGGGGGCTTTGGTTTTGCGCCAGTGCTCCCAGGCTTTATCCCTGTTTTTCATTTCTGACTTAGTGGTTTTCTGTAGCCATGGGGAGGGTTGTGCTTTGATTCTGGAAAGTCTTATGGGGGCATGGTAATTAAGGATGCTCAGGAAGGTAGTATTAAAAAATTCAACTGCGTCATCAAGGTTGAGGTACTTTAGAGGATGCCAGTTACATTCTTTGAGGGATGAGATGAATGTGAGTGGGTTAAAGTTTAGTTTTTTACGTATTTGATGGAAGATGACAGGTTTAGCTTGGTATAGGTATTCTTTGAGTAGGAATGTTGGGGAGTGATCACTGAGGCTATCTGATAAACAGCCTGTTATATATGACTGGGGGCTCTTACTGACTAGTATCCAGTCCAGGGTAGTGTGCTTGCTGGAGTTTTTATTTATCCTGGTTGGCGACTGGACTAGTTGGGTGAAGCCATGAAGGTTTACATGATGGGTTGGATGGTTGCCAGAACAGGATTGCCAGTCAATATTGAAATCGCCTAAAATGATAGTTTCTTGGGGGAGATGGTGGGTAGACCAGCTGAGGAGGTTTTCTAGTGGAGGGATGTTTTGGCCAGGTGGAAAGTAGCATCCAATTATGTTGATGGTTTTGTTTTGGTTTATTTTGAGGTTGGTATATATTATTTCTTCATTGCCTATTTGTGGAGCTGATGATTTTAAGATCTGGATGTTTAGATGATGTTTAAATATTATAGCTCCTTTCTTGTTTAGCTCTTAGTATGCCATAACCAGTGGGGAGTATTTGCTCACTGGTAATGTGAGGTTTTAGCCAGGTTTCTGTCAGGATGACTATATCTGGGGAGTACAAGTCTATGGTGGCATGGAGTTCATGGACTTTGTTGGATATACTTCTAATATTTAGGTTTAGTAGAAGGAAGTCACTTGGCTTTCTATTGGCTGTAATATGGGAAAAGTTGTGGTTTCTAGTCTGATTATGAGGATTGGGGTTGGAGATGGTAGGGCCAGGGTTGGGGTGGATATTTCCACTTAGGGCTAGTTTAGATATGCATGAGGTTATTAGTTTTCTCAGTTTTTGAATGTGTTTGTTTATAAGGGAAACTTTATGATTGTGCTCTTTGGGTAATAGGTATGGTGAGAGGGTTACTGTGTAAAGTTGTAGGGATGCTTGAGTAATATAGTTGGTAGAATATGTGGGGGGTGCATAGGGATGGTTCTTGAGCTGGTGGGAGGGGAGCTGAGTGTGGGTGAGACATGAGTGGTGGTGTGAGTAGTAGTACAGTGGTAGTGGTTGAGTGGGGGAATGATGGAGCTTTGGTAGGATGTAAGATATGCAAGGAGAGTGCATGCCGTGAGCATAGGTAAGGTATGCTTGTACATGTTAGTTGAGGAGGTGTGATAGTAGTGGGAAGATGGAGGATTACTTTAATGTAATTAATTTAATGTAATTTAATGTAATGTAATGATGCTTGATTACTTTTTTAAGTTTCTGAAGTCTGAAATATGGATACCCCACTCTGCCAAAAAAACTTCAAATGTGATGTACCACGCAGTTTTAGTAAATAGAGCATTTCTGAAAAAAAGCTAAGATGGTATGTAGGGAAACTAAATGAAAAAAATAAAGCAGTAAAACAATAGTTAAAAAGTTTCCTCTGCGTTTGACACTTTAGAGCTGCCTTAGAAAGGAATGAAAGGTACTTTGTGATGAGAAAAAATTAGAAATCTGAGCGGTGATGAAAAAGTTCTAAGGAATGGCAGATTTTGAGGTGATAAGAAAGAGGTTCATAAATAAGAGTGGAAAAGGAATTTGTGGTTATGAAGTGTGTTTATACATGTTGTACTTGATACAGTCTGATGGCATTTTCTTCCTTTACTCTACTACTAGTGTTCAGGACAACAGGACACGTATACCTAAACAACACTGTCTTAGAACAGACTGCCAAGTAATCTGAAATTCCACTAGGAGCTCTTTTAGTTTTGTCCTGCCTGCATGTTTAAAATGTGCATAAACTGTAAATTTTAAAATGTTCTGTACTTCTTGTCTCTCTTATTCACACAATGTTCTGACCCTTTCTGTTGCAGGCTAATAGAGTCTAGTCTAGGCAGTGTGGCCACAAAGCTGAACTTTTTCATCCACAACCTGGCTCAGATGAAATTTACTGGTTCAAGTGACCGCTTTGTGCTCTCATTTGCTCCAAAGATGTACACCATAAAGACAGACGGCAGAATCAAGGACATTTTCATCTCTCGCCATCAAAAGATTTTCAATCCTAACAAAGTATATGTAAGTGGCTTGACTTCTTTTTAACTCCTTTGCTCCTCCCAGGCACTTGCCTGGTGGACCAGTCGTGGTATCGGGCTGCATTCAGATTAATGGGGAGTAGTATGCATTAACAAATGGAATAATTTAATTATGTGCTACAGGAATGTACTCAACTTTGTTTGGTTATCTTGCTGACATCACTTCCTCTGGTGATCTGCTATGTGCTGTACTTCCTATTTATTCTTCTCAGAGGAATAAAGCTGGACAGTAGATCACTAAAGTCATCACACTCTGGTACAACAGATTTTATTACTGTGACATCCTTCCTTTCAGTTTTCCCTGTGTTTGAGGTACTTAGTGCTGAGACAGTTTTAAGAAAACACCTCCCCTTTCTCAACGCTTGTTGGTCCCCATTAATCTACTTTTGTCTGCCATGACCAGAAGCACTGGTGTTATGGCAGACTGCAGAGGTCCCCCCAATACAATCCTGTGATTATTTGCTGGTCCTCTCCTTTCTCCAGCTAGCTCTCCAGTGTTGAATTATCTAATTCCATTTTGCCACTTGGGACATAATGTAGGTTTTGTACCCTTTAGAAAAAATATATGTATGTGTGTGTTAATTCTGTATAGTTCTATTTCCAAAGGTTTTTCCTCATGATGTGGCATCCTGTTTTTGTAACTAGGATGTTTATAATGCTGTACTGCATGCCATTTCCTGTGACTTCTTTCTTATCAGAAGCTTACATGAATGATTTGCCTGCAGTTACAGTCATAAGCTTGGTTTCAGTTTGTCCACTACTTATGCTCCATAGTACAGTTTATGTGCCCACTTCTATATCATATTAATACTGGACAGTGTTCTGAGACCAACGAAGAGGAGTTCCTTGAAGTACAAGGGAATTCCTAAACTTGGGCGGCTTCTACTTCAATAAGGGAGGCTTGGAATTCTGCCATCCCAGTATTCCGTAAGGCTGAACTGTGCTTTTATTTTTTGTGTTACTTGTTTGCAGTATTTTCCTTATGTGTCTGTTGTAAAGACATATTTAAAGCAGCCCTCACTTTATCTGATCCCTCTCCGATCTTTTGAATAACACTTTATCTACAACACTTTTACACAGTACAATAGTTTAGAATTCTATGTAACTGGCTTTTGAGGCCTGAAAACCAGAATCCCAGAATGGCCAGTTTATTATATCTCTTACATTTTACTTATTAACCCCCTCCTTTTTTTACAGACATATGTGATAGAAGTGAAAAGAGAAGGACAGCATGAGGTCTCAACCATCCGACGAACTTTTGAGGAATTCCAAGAACTCCATAATAAGCTGAGGCTCCTGTTTCCATCCTCCAAACTACCAAGGTAGGTACCTGGTGTCAGTTATGCTCTCTCTCATACATACCCCCCACACACACACATTTCTAGTGCTACTTATATGCATAGTCTAAAGTAGATCTAAGGTAGGAGAAATAATGTGGTTTTCATTGCTCTTGCACAAACACTGTAGCAGTACTTCTGCTGTCAAAGAGATGCTTCTTGTTCAGAAATGGAACCAGCCAAAGTAGGTCAATCAAGAGTAAGAAAGGCACGTGGTCATCCACAGGTCTACTGTGCTATCACATGGGACAAACTTGTTGGGAGGTGTAGTACATGCATGAGCCATACTGAAGGTCAGGAATATCACATCTAAATTCTACATATTTTGAGTTGTAATGTGATATGTAATACATGTTGCTGAATGATTCTTTGCTTTCAAAAATTATTTCTGTCTGTTTTAAGCAGCTGATCAAATACATAAGCCATGACCACAACAATCTGAATCATTACACCACACTAGTCACCTAGGTTCAGGGCTTCCCCTTACTACTAAAATGCTGTGCCAAGATCGAGGATAACACTAAAGCGGAAAGGTCTTTGAAGATGTAGATTTTCATGTGCTGAAGCTAATAATCAGTAACTGAACAAACATTATGGTTTTCTAATGCATGTTTATCTGTTATAGACATCATTTTTAATTACTGAGAGTCACTAATACTACACATGGGGAGCCAGTCATTTGTCTAAAGGTTAACATTAGGTTACTGAGGTAACATTGAGTTTGCAGTTTATGACCATTGCCTTGACCAAGTTAGCCAGTTCATAGATTATGGCCACTACCCAGCTGGGCTGTGCAGATTGTCTGCAGTGTTTTAGGTTTTAGTTTTGCTTTCCAAATGTGCCACTAATGCTGCACATGTTAAGTCAGGCAGTTGTTTGAGTACTGTATTTCTAAATTTAGGTTATTGAGGTAACATTCTTGAGTTTGTAGTTTATGACCACTGCACTGAGCAAATTAGACAGTTCATAGATTATGCCCACTACAGCAGCTGAGTTGTGCAGATTGGCTGCAGTGTTTTAGGTTTAAGTTTTGCTTTTCAGAGTTGGGACACTATTCCTGCTGAGCTATCATACTCTCATGGCATAACCATCTGGCATCAGAGTGATGCACAGTATATATGTGAAACCGGACTTCCGCAGTAATGCTGATTCTTTTTTTGGCTAGGTAATTTAGGATCATCCCTTCTGTGCTTCATATTTCTCAGCTGTTATAATTTGGGCACATCATTACAATTTTGCTAATGCATTGTCATTGACTTAACTAAATTTACTGCTTTAAAGTTACTTTGAACTTTTGTGTTCATATTTACATGTGCTTATGCATGTATGTTGCTTTGGAGGAAGTGCTCACTGTGGCGGGGGAAAAGGAGGTCCCTTTTCTGCAAGGTGCATTAATCTCAAAGTTTGATATAATGTTTTGAGGATGGAGTTCCCTGAATAGAAAGTGTGTGGAACTTTATCCGTCACACAGGGTAATCTGTTTGGTGGTGTTCGATTAATGTGGTCTAGTTTCAGTGAACCTGCTGTTTTGTGCATGATTTTTAGAAGTTTTATTAGATGACAGTATTCCATTCAGCTGATGTTCTAACAGCTGACCTAGACCTAAAAACAAAGTATGTATATTGTAAAGAAAAGTACATTATACTGCCATTGTGTGTGAAGTTTTTCTTCATGTTGTTGTCTCTGTAAAGATCTTGTGGAAGGAGGTTTTCCTAACAATGTATAGTAAACTATAAATAACTGAAATAAATGCCACATCTAAATACTTGGTGAAGAGGGCACGTATCTCAGCCGTTGCAAAGAGGAGACCCACTGCTCACAGTAAAATTTCTGGGCTACATTTAGTCATTTGTAACATTATGTTCTTAGATGTCTTCATGTTACAGTTTACAGAGTAACAGCAGCAGCTGTAGTAATCACCCCAGGAATTAATCTAAATCTGCATTTAGGGGAGGGATCAGATGACAAATATTGTGCAAACAATAAAAGAAGGTAGCAACATCTATTTGTCAATGTCATGTTTTGCTATACAAATCTAATGATGGTAATATAAAAGCAGGCAACTACTTTAGTACCATGATGTCCACTGTCAGACATAGGGTGTAGGCATGGGGAATTGCCTCACCGCTGTCAAGTAGATAGAGTTGGACAGCCCTTGTACACCTACCTGGGAAGCCACATTCAGATGCAGTGAGGGTCATGCTTTAGCTGCATGCATATTGTATGCATTTACAGCACTGCAAATGTACAATCACAGTGTTATGGTTATATGTGGGTTTGGATTGTAGTATTAACATCCAGCACAGGATAACCAGAAAGGAAGAAAATCATGTAAGTAAATAAATCTGAAAGCCTACTAGGGTTCACACCAACACATTTTAGGAGTTTGTGCTTCAGAATGTCTTTCAAGTGGAAAGAAGAGTGCACCCCCACCCCCCGTCCTGTCCCATCTGTGCCACTCTGCCTGCTGTGTGTTTCTTAGTTAAGATGGACTAGGTCTTCTGTGCTAAATGGGTTTTTACTATGAAGGGTGTAACGTTATCCCTCAGATTTCAGTAAGTAGCTCTCTCTTGATATTTTGAAAGCTGTCCATTTTAAATAATGTATCGGAAAATCTCAAAACAATATTCCCAGAAACAGCACACTGTCATCTTGCCGAATCATTTGTTTTGCTCAGACAGTACTCTGTGTAAGGTATTTATGATAATTTGAGCTTTCCTACATTCCAATGAAGTTTGTACTGTTGTTATGAAGTTACCTTCTGAATAAAATTATACATTTTGTTGTGCATCTCAAAATGTGGCAGTCACCACTTTTATGATATATTTGTAAGAAATTACTGCAGAATAGTAATGTTTGTGACAATAAGCTCATTCCATAGGCTGATAACTCTGGTAGAATTCATGCTGACTCATTCAAGGCAGTTTCGGTAAATGTAAATACATCGAAAAATATTCACAGAAGCTGCATTTGCAGAAATCCAGAGGAAAGTATTTTTGCAGGGGGGAAGTCAAGCGCCCCTGCATCCACCATGTGGGTAGACATGCTTCCATGTCACACAAAAGTGGAGAAAAAGACAGTTTCCACTGTCACCAAATGTAGTTTTGGTGAACTTGTATCAATGTATGCACTACATGATGGGATGCTATAAAGTTGATGTCCTGACCTTCTATCAGTGTCTGTGGATTTTGTATATTTTCCTCATGTCTGTGTGGGATTTCTCAGGGTGTTCTGGTATCATTCCAGTCTTCAAAAATATATTGGTTGATTAGCTACTCTAAACTGCAAATGCACTGCATTTAACCCTGCCTTTGTAGCCCAAGTTATGGATGCTAATGGCCTGTGGTGGAACAAGCCTCTTACCCAGTTAACAAATCATCAAGTAATAATAATAATAATAATAAAACAGCTTTGTCACATAAAAAGTGAACCAGAACTATACATTTTAAAAATCTTTAGCGTTTCCTGTGTGAGGGCTACAAGCAGCCTCTGGCTTCACTGTAAGTCACATGACTTAATTAGCAGTATAGTTTCTACTGCATGTTTTAAACAGAAGCTTCAGTACAATAAACCCCCCCCCCCCGCAAAAAAAAAAAAATACACATTTTGTAGTATTAATCTGTAAGCAATGAGTATGCACTTTATTTTAGAGCTTTAAGATGTATGAAGTTAAACAAGTGTTTTCTGGAATTAGTTACACTTTCTGCTGCACTAAAGGGGTAAACAAAGGAAAGACAGCAGCAGAATGGATTTTGCCAAGTCCATTTGAAAATATTGTTGTTTTTCAAAGGCTTCAATTTTTATGCCTTAACTGGAACATATCTTTAAAAAAGTAATGTAGGAAATGCTCTGACACTTAACTGTTGTGGACAAACTGTGCATTAATTAAAGTTATGATAGGTTTGCAAAGAACATAGGTAGAGCACTAAGTAGTGACCCTTCAACGGTAACATATGAGATTAACCATTATCCTGCTTTGTCTTCCACCAGTTTTCCCAGCAGGTTTATGATTAGTCGACCTCGTGGAGAAGCAGTGGCTGACAAGAGGAAGGAAGAGCTGAATGGTTATGTTTGGCATTTGATTCATGCTGCACCTGAAGTGGCCGAGGTATGTAGCTGACTTGATCCTTCTTTTCCAGAACCTACATGCAAAGTTTGCAAAGCTTGTTTTGGTGTGCTAAAGGGTGAGCTCTGTTGCCTTCTAGGCTCTGTATTGTTACAGAAACAAATATAGAGCAAAGTAGAGTTTATGTCACAAGCATAATAAATCAGATTTTAAAAAGCAAATTGTGTCTCAGAATTAAATGTGTCAGTGGATGTAGTACAGCTGTACATCGTCTAATGCATTGCAACGAGTGTACAGCACAGTTACTTTGGTTAAAATGACAAAACATGCATATGTTCTATTATGGGAAATCAGAAGCAAGTTAGAACCAAGCAGAACCATGCTAGTGTCAGTATGAAAAAAAAAAGTTCATAAGGCACCAGTACAGATGTCGAAGCCTGTGTTCACCAGGTGTAACCATTCTGTAATCCAGTTATGACCATTCTATCATTTGTGTGCACATAAATGGTGTTTTAGGCCTTCTGTTCTCTGCAGACTCATTGCTCCGGGGTAATCCTGCAAGGCCCTCCCTCTTTCCAGTTGTATGATGCCCTTTTTCCATCACCTTTACCCCACTGCCATTTAAATGGTCTCTTTTTTCTTATAGGTCTGTCTTGCCATAGGTAGCTTCCTACAAAATATATTCCCTGGCTGTGTCCTTCTCCTTTCCATGAGCATAGCAGATATCTCATATTTACCTAAGTAGTCATATGTTCCATTTCTGTTTTACTCTCTTGGCCTCAGGGCATTCAAGGCAACATGCTTTAAGGCTTCTACTTTCAGTAGCACAGGCTTTTTCTGTGGCTCTTGTTTGCTTTTCCTTCTTCAGTTGGTGGTTTGCTTCCACTTTCAGTAATTTACTTTGGTCTTCAGTTCTATTCCAAAGGCTCTGTATGTTCTGGATTATTACAAACCAAGCATATTTCTGTAATAGCAGCTACCACATTGTCTCTGGAAAATCCATACTTACATGAAGCCAGCAAACGTGTATCCTAAAAGTTGATGTCCTTCCAGTATAAACACCCTGTAAGGCATTATACTCAGGATTATGCTTTCTGTGATGCACGGTTAAAACATTTTGTGGATTCACCCATACTGTTTTTTTTTTTAAACAGAAGCACTCCCTGATATTGCATGCATTGCCTCTGTTATAGTTGGTCATAGTCTTTGAACTAAAACTGACCACATATTGTTCTTGTGAATTTCTGATGCACAGGAGATACATGAATGGTCATACAGCCATTTTTTTAAGATGCTATCCCTTGCCTGTGGAAACTAGAGAGATTACTGCAAATTAGTTCTGTAAACTAGAGAGATTACTGCAAATTAGTTCTGTAAACTAGAGAGATTACTGCAAATTAGTTCTGTAAACTAGAGATTACTGCAAATTAGTTCTGTAAACTAGAGAGATTACTGCAAATTAGTTCTGTAAACTAGAGAGATTACTGCAAATTAGTTCTGTAAACTAGAGAGATTACTGCAAATTAGTTCTGTAAACTAGAGAGATTACTGCAAATTAGTTCTGTAAACTAGAGAGATTACTGCAAATTAGTTCTGTAAACTAGAGAGATTACTGCAAATTAGTTCTGCAAACCAGAGAGATTACTGCAAATTAGTTCTGTAAACTAGAGAGATTACTGCAAATTAGTTCTGTAAACTAGAGAGATTACTGCAAATTAGTTCTGTAAACTAGAGAGATTACTGCAAATTAGTTCTGTAAACTAGAGAGATTACTGCAAATTAGTTCTGTAAACTAGAGAGATTACTGCAAATTAGTTCTGTAAACTAGAGAGATTACTGCAAATTAGTTCTGTATGAGGATTATCTTTGATACGCTTTATTTTCTTCGCTCTGTCAACAAATTCACCCTTTGTTCCACTTTTTAAAACAATCTGACACCACAATGTCACCACAGCTTAGAGCAGACGTGTCCAACCTGCGGCCCTCAGAGCTCTTCCATGTGGCCCTCGACCTCTAACTGCAACATCAATGTACGCATGCCCCAAAACACTTTTTTTGTTTTGTGTTTTTCACTCCTGTGACATGTAACTTTAACATCGGTGTGCACCTGCGCCAAAGCACCCTTCTAATTTTGTTTTTGAGCCAAAAAAGGGTCAGTGTGTTTACGCCATTATTTTGCACCAAAGAATCAGTGTGTGTTCTTGTTGAAGAGGGACTCGTGTATGGATTTGCCACCGTTGCCTTTGAAAGGGACAGAACTTACCTGTGTTAATAGGTAAGTACAGAGTGAGTGAGTGAGTGCATGCACGAAAGCAGAATGTTTGTGTGCATGAAAGTAGAAGAAGAGTGTGTGTATATGTGTGCATGACAGAGAGAGACACATGCACAAAGAGGCTAATGATCAGTCTACCTACTGAACACAAACAAGTTAGCTCATAAATGTATCATACATTAAAAGTACACTTTCATTAAATTGCGGCTTTCCTGACAGGGAGAGTGTTGTATTGAATATGAAATCATACCTCTCTCTCTCTCTCTCAACTGTATGGATTTTCGAAGAATGTCTGGATTTTTGCCTCATGTTCCAATTTGTGTCTTTTGCTTAGGAAATAAAAGTAGTCATCCAAGGTAATGCAGTTCCAGGGAGTAAGAATGAGACAGCAGCCTAGGGTTAATGGGTCACTAGTGGATTGACTATGTGGGACTGTAGCATATAAAGTTGTATTGTTTTTTCTGACAAACAAAACAGCACCCAGTACTGTTGTCATTGGTGGGTTCTAAGCAGTGGCAGATTGGACAACAGTAAGCATAGCTTTGGTGAATCATCAGTACTGGCAAATCAGGTGGGTACAATGTCATTTTTTAAATGTTGGGGGTTTTAGTGTGTGTGTGCGCTTATGTGTTGGGAGTGCTGCAACAGTAGATGATTATTAAAGACCGAGATTTACGGACTGTGGAGAATATGTTTCTTTGTTTCAAAACCTGAAACTTGGGTACTAGGCATGCCAAAAGTAGATTTTGTAAGACATAGCTTCTTGCCATTTACAGTGAATGGATATTTACATTTAATGGACAATGCTAGCAGTATTAGTGTGGGCCTTTGGGGTTCGGAAGGATGCCAGGTCTACCACTGCCAATGCCTTGTAAAGTGACCTGGAAATGGATATCGGGATGTTACTGAAAAAATACAGTAAGTGGGCTTAGAAATACAGTTTAATTAAACAAAGTGCACTTGCAATTTACAGGCCATAATTTAATTTATTTTAGGTAGATCAGATCCTGGTAGATTGTATACCATTAGACTTAATTAGGGAGAGCTGTCATTCTGGGGAAATAAGCAGGCCTAGTTTCAGTGAAAGCTCTGTGGTTGTTTGCAGGTAGGAAGTTGCAGGATGTTGATGCAATGTGTTTTATTTATTATTTTTAATGCATTTGTCATTTCAAAGCATGGTTTTCTTTGTTGCAAAAGAAGGCAGGACTGAATGAGCCATATAGTGCTTAACTGACAATGATGAGATAGAAAGATTATAAATGATGTATAATGTTTGCAGCTACAGTTGTTTCAATGGTGTCTGTGATGCATAACTATTTTTGGGCCTGTGTCCCACTTTTATTTTTCGCTTTGTCCAGATTTCCTGCTCTAAGGTTGAGAGGTATGGTTCCATAATAAATCAGAAGGCTGTATTTACCTTGGAAGACTTTTCAGCATAATTATGAGAAACTTAGCCTTTTTTATATCTCCATTTCCAATATAAACTGCCATGTAACCTTGCAAATAACTTTCTTATTAAGCTACTTTAATTATTTTGGAATTGACAAGTTTGCTTCACTGGTTCGGACGTAAGCATAGAGTCCTAATGTGACTTTGATTTCTTGCAGCAGTCTGTGGTTTACTTATCACAATAACTTTTCTGTGTTTCTGGGTGTGTAATCAATTTAACAGTTTTAAAGATGTTTTCCAAAAATAAATAAAAAAATAATCCTCTCTGCACTTTGAGCTATTGACCAAGTCTGGGAATTTGTTTTTTTTTTCAAAAGCCAAGGTCAGCATTACAGCTCAGTAAACTGTCAGTCTGTGAATAACTTCTGCACAAATTAAAATGTCTGAATGTCAAATGGCTTTAGATTGGAGGGAAGTTATAGGTTTACTCCTATATGTAGTATGATCTTAGAGAGTTTATGGTTTTCTTATTGATTTACTTTTTGCTGAGCAGTTGTTTGTTGTTTTATTGATGGTGGGAAATTACATGGATGAATCCATCTCTGCTATGATTTTTTTTCAGATATTTTGACTTCCAGACAATTTCATTCAGTGAGTGTGTGTCATGTGATTACTAAGGTTGTCTGTTTTACAAGTAGGGGCTTTGTGTGTGTGTGTATGTATGTAAGAGATGGAGAGAGAGATTTTATATGTATACTGAATATATTTTTGGAAATGGAATTCTTAGTTAAATAGGCCACTCTTCTTGGGGAAGTAGACTTGAGTAACCAATATTACATCTTACCCATCCAGCTAGGAAAGGTTAATATGTGGATTTTCCTTCTGGTTTGATGAAGGCTATGCTGCTTACTCAAGGAGTACATTTATGGCTGTCCATCCAGCCATCCAGTTGTCGTGTTGCTGAACTACATTGTTTGATAATGAGAGGAGCTTTTTACAGAAGTTGAAGGTTTTTGTGTCAAGAACCTGTCCATACGAAGTGGCTTGTTTATGTTGCAGTGAAGGCTGTGGTCTTTGTAGTGAGCATTTTAATTATAACCAGTATTTTTGGGCAGAGGAAGTCTTAAGGCAGGATCTTTCTTAGCCTGGAAAGCAAGTCAGTGATGAAATTTATAGGGGCCAGTGAGAGGCAGAGGAAAGCAAGAAGCTTTTTAGTCTGTCTGGATAACTAAGTGAATTTAGTCCTTTGAACTTTTTGTCAGAAATGGTTGTAGTCTTTCTTTTGGCAGGTTGTTTTGCTGAGGCACATGCCAAAAGGGGCATTGTACTCAATAATGGCTCTGGTAAAGGAAGAATACAGGAATGTTATGACTTTGTCGCTGGATGAGATACCTTTACTAATGAAGTGGGCCATGCAAAAAGCTTTCCGTACAACGGAGACAACGTGGTGGTCAAAAGTCAGGTTTCTATCAATCTGGTTGCCCAGGCACCACACGACTGATTGTGTGCTTACAATATTGTTATTAATGTGATAATTTGTGAGGACATTACTCTCCTCAAAGGGGATGATGATGCATTTTTTGGCATTTAGCTTGAGGCCATGTTTCTGGCACCAGTTATTTGTTTGGGTGAGACCCTCTTGTAGTTTATTCAGAATTGTTTTATTAAGTCAGTAATGTGAATTCTTTACTTTATTGCAAATTTGGCTTATTTTTGTGGATTATAGTATTGTAGGACTGGGCGGCTATGGTGGTGCAGCGGTTAGTGTTGCCACAGCACAGCAAGAGGTTCTCCAGTTCGATTCTCGGCTGGGGTGCCTTCTGTGCGGAGTCTGCATGTCCTCCCTGTGGTCGCGTGGGTTTCCTCCGGGTGCTCCGGTTTCCTTCTACAACCCAAAGACATGCAGTAGGTGGATTGGACACTCTAAATTGGCCTTAGGTGTGAGTGTGTGTGCCTTCTGTGAAAGGTTGGGCTGGCAATTCGACACCGTAAAACTCCACTGCCAATCATGAGCGGACAGATGATCCGCTGTGGTGACCCCTAACCGGGAAAAGCTGAAAGAAGAAGTATTGTAGGACTGCTAATGTTGACATTTTACGTAGTTGGACTGCTGGAGTGTTTTTCCAAGTGAGGATTGCTAGTGCTGCAGTGAATATCTGTTTATTTGTAAAAAATACATATTAACTAAGATGCTAGAGTTAACTGTTGGATTAGAGAATTAGAATTAGAACGAGAATTAGAATTTTAAGGCAAATATTAGGCATTTATTACATTTATTTATTGTTCAAATGCACCTACAGTACAGCCAGGAGGTTGACTTTGGTCTCCAGCGGCAGCGAAAGAGTTAACTATACAATATATTTTATATGCTGCCCCCAAGACCATTTCTGTTCACTCAATGTGGCCCCGGCAAGCCAAAAGGTTGGACACCTCTGGCTTAGAGTATACAATACCTTTAGTTCAAAAGTACTTTATGAAAGTTGTACAAATCAGTACTATAATTTAATTTCTAGAATGGAGACATCTCAGTTGTATTTATAAAACAGCTTTCTGTTATGAGCTCTTTTTGATGTATAGTTAACAAAAATAATTCAATATGTAATTACCTTAAAATATGGCTTTAAAAACTTGGGCTGTTACTGTTAATATGCATATTAATATTGAAAAAATACTTATGTCAAAAGTCACAGATTTGCTCTGCAGTGTCAGTTTTTGTAGCCTGTTAATCTAATTTTTCATTTAGGATCATATTTAAAATGTGACTTTACAATGAAGTCATTACATTCTATAGAAGTGTGTGGGAGATTAACCACCTCAGCTTTTCAGCCATGTACATAATTACGTTGTGAAGTTGATAACTCCTATGCTCTAAATGTATGTACATTTTAATACAGCTGGGTGGATTTATGGATTACAACATTTTTCTACATATATCCTTGCTATGGTTTGGTACACCATATATTGCATTATCAAACAGGCATAATTTATACAGAGTATGCCACTAAAGCACATAATGTTAAGGTCATGATCTGCTAGCAAGTTCAAGTCCTGTTGTCCTGGATTTGATTCCATTAGAGTTCAGCTGCATATTTTGTTACTCTTGAGTATGAGCAATTCATTTAACTCTATTAATGCTTCTGGATCACTTATGAACATAGCCATTTGAGCCCATTGAGTCTTAAATGGGATTGCCAAATTGGAAAATACTAATCCACATATGTTTGTTTTTGTTTGTTAAACAATCTACATATAAAACTAGTTAAAATATCCTAAAGCACAATCTTCTAAACGTGCCATGCATTTTTCTTGATTTTACAGATACCTGTTTCCTACAGATTAAATAAGAAACTGAAAGCAGTGATCCAGATTTATTTCTAAGGCATCTCCATTGTGATAGTTTTGAGTAACATAATAACTGAAAACTTATTTCAAAAAAAAAAAAAAAACTTGCTTGAAACAGAAACTGCCCCAGGACATACAAATTCAGTCAATGTTAAGTGCCTTCTCCTCTACAGTAACCAGAAACTACTCCATAACAAACCACCAGTAAAGACTTGTCAGAGTAAATATAAATGTCCGTGTCCCACCAGTTTCCATTTTAAGTCATATGCGCTTCCTTTTATTATTTTTCTAGTTATTTCACATCGACTGCATTTTTTTGTTGTCTTAAATATAATGGAATTTACATGTCATACTGAAACTGAAAGCATGTTTTGACTACAGTTTCTCTCTTAAAAAACTCACAGCCATAAGGATGTGCCTGTTCAGTTTATTCTGTAACAGAACACATTGTGTGTAGCACCACATTGATTAAAAAAATGGTTGATTTGGAAAGTTCTTTCATTTTAGTATGGTTTTGGAGTCCACACTGCTGGAGTAGTTTTTATTTTACACTTCCTGATTTCTTCAGATGCTGGTTTTAGAGAGCAACAGAAAGGCAGATGGCAGAGACAATTCTAGTTTTACCCAGTCCTGTTTTGTTTTAATCTTTTCTTTCAGGTATCTAAGACTACGTACTAATTTTTACAACACACTTACCAAGCTGCTTTCTATTAGTGAAACTCCTAGTGATATAACAGAGCCATCTCATCCTTTTAAACCTTGTGAACTATGTCACTGTTTCATCTTATAGCAATAGAAATTAAGTAGTTGTGGTTTATTTAGATTCCTACATTATATAAGAATATTATATAAGAGATGTTTATGTGACATGAACCAAAATCTGTTTGATGTAGCAGACATGATCAGTGTTAATCACCAAATTATTCATCATACGTAAACTCTTATCTCTGATACACAGTAGACTCCCTCTTATCTGGCCTGTCTTTAACTGCCCATCAAATTTCTGCCACAGCCCTAGCAAAAGACAGAGTAGAACAGGATGCCTGCCTCCTGTAGGCTAAATAATGACAGACATTTAAGTTTTAAACTTCATATTCAGTGGGCATCGGGCTGGCAACTCGGCACCGTAAAAATCCACTGTCAGTCATGAGTGGACTGGAATTCTTCTGTGGCGACCCCTAACAAGGAAAAAGCCAAAAGTCTTTATTCAGTAGAAAAATGCATAACACAAATCATGTTATTCTAGTAGATTTATAACCTATAAATGCTATTTTATATGCTTTTTCTGATTAATCAGTCATTTGTTTACCCAGCCTAAGGTCGAGTCCCAGCAAGACTGGATAAGAGGGAGTCTACTGTAAAGGTAGTAGTGACACAAATGCACAGATACAGCTGGAATTATGTGAATCCATTGAATTGCCCTTAACTGTACAGATGGACTGTGACCTACCTGTGCTGTAACTGCTTGTACTATGGAATGAATGCAGTAACTGTAGTACTTGTCACAGGGTTATGTATTCTGTTAGAGCATACTTTTGAAACTATACATTTTCACTTTAAACAGTCATAAGTAATCAGACATTAGTTTATTGTTCAGTTGTATTATTGTTTTCTAAGGAGGTCTGAATAGACATCCAGGTTTTTGATGAAACCAGTAAGCATTTTCTTCTCAGGAGCAAAGCTTCACTGTTGTCTAACTTAAAGTATTGTGTCAGGAGGCAGTTGCCTTCCATAATTAAAACAATTTGAAGATAGTCTGTTGTCTACCACCAAAGATGCAAAGCAAATAAAAGTCATTCATACACTTCAATCACCACAGCAGGTACAGCTGCAGGTTTCTTAACCTTATCATCCACAGATACCTTAACGTCTGGATTCTAAGTGGATTTGGGCATGGGGTAACACACAACACTGATCAGTTACTCCATGCCTGAGTCCAAAAGGTAGGACTCTACCAGTTCCTGTTCAGTGTATACTAACGAAAACTGCCAGGACCTTGCACCTGATTCTAAAAGGGGAATTAGGCTCACCTTGCTGAATAATATGGTGCTGTATGTAGATGAGGTTCACCAGTGCACAAGGCCAGTTCACTTGAAAGGCCCATTGAACTGAGTAGAATACTCTGCAAGGTGAAAGTTCCACTTGTATGTGGTATTACTGGCAGTAGCTGGTGTAACTTCAATGCCTAGTTCCACACAAAGGAGAAGATGTACTGAAGGGTAATGGAAGTACGGAATGGGGAGAAGCCTGAGACTGTGCACATACATGGCTGTGTTCAGTGTGAGTCATCTGAGCTCTTTTGAGGATGGCATACAGTACCTTTTTGTTAATAAAAGAAGTATGCACTTGGGTTGTTTACAGGCCCTACATGCCTGTCCCTCTTCCTGGATATGGTTAATGCAGGTGTGATGGCCCTACAGGTGAAACTTCTGTGATGGATGGCCTCATGGCCATGCAGCTCCACCTATATGCCAGTCCTGGTGTTGCTTTCTACTTGCAATGCCAAGTTGAACATACAGATGCAAATTACGTACTTCAGGGTTGTGCTCAGAATAGGTAATGGTGTTACAAGGTACTGCATTTGGTGAGCCCTTGGAGAAGTAGATTGCATAGTTCAGTGTACTAAGACATGATAGCATCTCCTATCCCACTGTCTCAGTGCTGTTGTTTTGGAATCCATCCCCAGATGTTCATAGTAGCATACATGCTGTCAATGCCAGTGCTTCTTAGGACATCTGTCTCTTTCCAGATTTGCTCTAACATTTGTTCCAAACCTGATTTGACCGATACACGTCTTCACAGACAAACCAAGATGAATTGCCGCAGTATAAGTGCAGGTCCTGAACAGCTCTTATTAATGCTAGGGATCCCTTTAGGACCATACTTGTAGTTTCTCACACAAACTTGGTCTCCAGGTGAGAAAGAAACAGACCTTTGTATGTTCATCAAAGGTCTCTTTCTGAGCCATAGCCGGCCTTAGGCATAGGCCAACTAGGCAGCCGCCTAGGGCACTGGTCTAGGAAGAGTGTGTTTACAGTAATTGGATGATGTAGGTAGACCAGGGTGGAGGGCACAGGGTGGTGTTAGGTGGTGCTGTGAAGACCTTTTGCCTAGGGCACCAGTTGACCAAAGGCCGGTGAGTTTTCCATTCATTTTTTGCTTTCATATCTGACAAAGCAAGTCAGATGTGGATCTCAGTCTTCTTAAACGATCTGACATTATCTGAGGAGCTGAAGAATAACTGTGAAAGTCTTGTTTAAAGAGTCTCACCTTTACATTTTCTTCATGCCTTCCTTCAAAGTCTGTACAGCTTTTGCTGCGAGGCCAAGGAAATGATGCGATAATTATATCACTGATAGCATTCAGCTTCATAAACTCTGTAAATTCCATACATGTGAAAGAAGATTCATTATCCTACAGTACCTTTTCTTAATTCCATGGTTGCCGAATGTCTTTCTTGTTTTTTTATTAGCTGCATGTGAAGTAGCACACTTCTCACACACACACACACACACACACACACACACACACACACACACACACACACACACACACACACACACACACACACACACACACACACACACATTCATTCACTTAATTTGATCATCTTCCAAAACTAGAAGCATTTTTCTGAGTTATAGACAAGTACAGCCCACTTTCAATCTTAACCATAGCTGCTTATGCCATTTTCAAATCTATATAGCTGAATTTGGTGGTGATTTACTGTTTGTCTGACATACACCTACACCTTAACTTCTTTTTTCATATCCCAGTCCATGTCAAGTTACTTTGACTGTGCTTAACTCAGCCTTTCATTCTGGACTTTCCAGGGTTAGCATGTTCAGTCTTATCGAATGACCTTGTGAAGGGAATAGGACTAGACCCCCTCCCACCCCACATGGTGCACGCAGTCATGTGAGACATTTAATGCTGGTTTTCAGGAAGAATGTGGCATTTATGTTGGCCTAATTGTTCTAGGCCATCCTTTCTAGACATAATCATGCACTTGTAAAATAAATTACATCTCTAGTATAGTCCTCTGCTCATTTTGGCTTAGGCACGGCTGCATTATCCATAAACACCTAGTAATTCTTCTTATCAAGTTTGTGCAAGTAAGTAGGCTAACGAAGAAGGAGGAGGGGTCAATAGGCAGCTTACAGGTAGTCTGATGGATACATCTACATTAGTGTGGCACTTTTCTGATCTATTTTTTTTTTATTTTGGCAGGTGGTGGAACAAGAATTCAAGTTGTGATTTTTTTTTAACCATGGGTTCATGCTTCTTAAGCATTTCCTCTAGACATACCCACCATCAAGCTGCATCTCCTGTGTGGTACCTGTGGTGGTTGGGGTGCAAGGAGCAACACAGTATAAATGACTACACTCTGAAAAAGTTTTCCAACGCCAGATAAAAGCATCAAGGCAGCCTTAGCTTTGTCTGCTGTCTTGCAGACATTTTGGCATTGCTCATTCATCCTGCAGAACCTTTTCACATTTTTTGCAATACCTGGTCAAAAAAGTTTGCATAAACAATGTTTTTACATGCATTATGCTTGAAGGCCTGAGAAAACAGTACCATGGGCTATGGCCAGAAGTGTCAACTGTATGGTTTTGGAACTACAAACTCTTCTTTCTAGTCCCCCTTCAGGCGTCCATTTTCTGTAAAATAACTTCTTGTTACAGAGGCTCTTTCTGATCTTTAGAGTCCAGACCTCTATGACTACCATCTTCAAGTTATGTAAAGTGGGCTATGAGAGACATGCCTGTCACAGCTTTCTGTTATTCTCCCAGTTCCCCTTCCAATGTCTAGTACTTTTTGACCACTGGTTCAGATTTAGGCTTACTCTAATGACCATCTATTTCTCTGAAGTAGCCTTTTCAAGCATAGGTACAGCATTTTTTTACATCTTTTCTCTGGTTCAGGCTGGCTGGTTTTATTCAGTACTTTTTTTCTGGAGTAATCACATCACCAGTTTCTATAGGTGGTATGTGTGTAAATGGTAGTTCTCACCCCTGCTGCCTACCCCATGAGCTTTTCTCCATGCATGGCTCGTCCTTAATTCCCCTTACAAAAGAAGTTTAATATCTTTCTACTGCTGTAACGCAATTTTAGGCTTATTGCTAACAACTATCTTTTCCCTAAAGTAGCCCCTTCCAGACGAAATCCAGTACCTTTTGACACCTATGGCTCAGATTCAGGTTTGCGGTTATCAGCTATTTTTTTTCCTGAAGTAGCCACATTCCTTATTAAAAGTGTAGGCAATGACTAGGTAGCATCCCTGATGCCTTCCCCACTTGCTTGTCACTATGTCTGGCTGAATGTATATGCATGTATACAAGGTACTGCAATGTACACAAGGTACTGTATTTCCTATCAGGATATGTGCTAGTTATTAACAAAACCTGCTACCCTTTTGTATGCCTTCCCAGTCAAAATGGAGTCTTGCCAGTGGTACCTGAAGAAGTGCCCTCCCACACTCCTAACCAGAGTGGACTGTCCAGGAAAGAAATGCTATTTTTTAACTGCAGATAGGAAATGATGCAGTATCCCTTTAGCAATATTTCAGTACTTTTTACCAAGAAAGGTTACAGGTCCTTATGATAACTGAATCAGCTGCAATTTCAAGATAATCCATCACTACAGCAGCATTGCCATCTGTAGCTCAATAACGTGTTTTTGTTCCTCAACCTGTCTGAGTGGACATTTGGACTCTACATGCCACATATGGTTAATCTGGAAAAATCTAATTCCTGGACCTTGGCATCCTGGAACTAGTGACTCCCCCTTCCTTGTCTGTGGAGCCAATTGCAATATTTTAAATTTCTCCAAATAGGTAAATCCCTTTTATGCAATTGTGTCCTGCTGTTTAAATGTAGATCTTCCATTTTGCCCATCTCTTCAGCTGAGGTACATTCCTATTCTTTCAACCAAATTCACCCATCCTCTGGCACAGTACTGAGTGTTTGCTTCCTCATAATATTTTCCAACAGTTCAAAAGCAGTAAACATCTATTCACCCATTTATGAAATTAGGTACTTATTTTGCAATGAAATCATTGATGGTATGTTTTTTCTCTGATATTCTATGATTATTTTTTTCCATAAAATTTATAGTTGTGAGCTTAAAATGTTCAAAAACATTTCTGTATTCAGTACAGTCTGGGTCTCGCATCTTGCTGACGGAATGTATAGTTTTGCTCATAATCAGAGGAGTTAAAAGCCTTGGCCTACTGATTGTCTTTAAGGTGCTGGTATAAAACTATCAACATTCTTTACACCGAGGAACAATTTAGTATTGATCTTGCGTTCAGGGAATAGATTTTTACTTCCTTTTGCTCACGTGCACTTGGAGAAGGGTTATGAGTTCCATCTGACATAGTCACTCATTCTTCTTGGAAGCTTCATGCTGACGATTCATCTCATGTTTTTGGCTTTGTGCTGTCAGTTCCTTTCTCTTTTCCCTAACTCATTTCCCTTCTCCTGTGTCTCAAAACTGTTTCATTCTTTTGTCTGCTTGTTGGATTCTCACCTCTACTCCAGTTTGAGTCTCTTTAATTCACAGTGCATTTGAGGTCATCTGGAGACATATTGGGTGACCCTTTTGCTATGTACCATACAGCTATAATCTCCATCATTCTGTTTGCATCTCCGGTGGACTCAACTTAATCTGTACACAAAGTGCCTATTAAGTCATGCTAGTTCAAACCAGTATGTGAGATACCTTTTAATTGGTATGATTTGACTAGCTGTACCACTGGAATTTTGGAAAATTCCTTGAGCTCATCTAGTCAATTTCCTATGTGCAGTGTAGACTGCTTATGTTTTAACATGGGTCTGAAAGGGTACACACAGTTCTTGGTGACAAAAGACTGTTTTGCAGGCTACAGATGTTCACTTTGGAATATATCCGTTTCCATGCAAATCAGTTATTTCAAGGATGGAGGGAATAGTGGTTTGACTCCTGCACATTAACAAAGGTTTATATGTGATGGTCAGTGACTACAGTCCCTAGATCTGCATAGGTGACAACCAAGTAAATCTGCAAGGGGTAATTAGCCTTAAGAGTGTATCGCAGATGTGCATTGCTACCTTAGGTTATGACCAACAGCTTCCACACCCAAGTAAGTTTCACAATGTATAGCTACAAAACAGTTACAATACTGGCTGTCCTGGATTTTATACATCTATGTCTAAGTCCAGTGTCTTCCAATGCAACCATACCAATAGTTATTGACTCTTGAATAAAACTATTTTCATAAACACACACAGAAACATACAAAATGTCTCAGAGGAGGGCCTACTGATACCTGACCAGTGCCAGTATCCATTTCCTCCTTTCGCTTTGTACAGTGCACTTTTCCAGTAAGATGGTTAATACATTATAATCAAATAGTTTGTACTGAGAAAAGAAGGATATAAGCAGTAATATCAATGCTGCAGGGATACCCTTATAGAGTAATAAAGTACAAAACCCTAGTAGCAGTCTTTTGTAACTGGATAAATAAAACAGTTTACTTAATAGAAAATCTGGCAAAAGAATAGAACAGAGCAAGTCAGTTAATGTCTATACGCAAAACAATAACGCAAACACTTTTAAGCGAATACTCAGCATCAGAATAACTGTAGTTGCATATAAATAGCCTTATTCCACCAACTTTCTATACAGTAATTCAGACCAAGTATTTCTCAGACTTTAAAAGCATTCTGTAGCTGCATATAACACCCAGACTGATTGTCAAAGTCTGAGCTTATGATTCTGAGGAAGAAGGTTGTAGTTTATCTCCTCTACAGTTACTGCAAAATACTTTACTGCTTCCAGATTTGAATATAGTTCATAAATCCATATTTTAAAATAAATGAGAACTACAGAAGTCCCTGATTTACGTTTGTCCGTGTGTAAGATAGCAGTCCGAACAAAGAGAAAAAGAACAGCGGTTCTGGCTTGGTGCTTTTTGAATGCCAGTGTTTTCCTGTCAAATGAATTGAGATGGCGTCAGAGATTTTTGAAGACTGGTCCTTAGAAGAATGAATAATGTCTTCTATGTATGCCGCGATAAATACTATACTATACTATAGTGTGATTTTTTTTTTAATTTCTGCAATTCGTAACAGCTTTATGCTGAGAAACTAAAATACTAACTTTTTACCATGGCAATGCGTGTGTTGTATTTTTCTGTAGTTCGTTGTCTGCTCATCATTCCTGTAGCTAGTTTACAAAGATGCAATATGTGAGATGGTAAATATGGAATTCTAGTGCTAACAGACTGCTGACAGAAGACCTGGCAGAAGCAAGGGAATTTTATTTGGCTTGGAAATCTTGAGGACAGTGGAACCAATCTGTTGTCTCACTTCCCCTTGTTAAGTAGGTTATACAGTGCCAGTGATTGCATCCCAGTACTGTCCCTTTGAAGGAGAGTCACTAAAATGGGCCAGGAATTTAGGATTTGTTGGTAATCTTCTGATGATTTTCCAGCAATTTTCATGATCTTGCTTGAACAAGATAACAGCCTTCTACTTAGAAATGCCTCTGTTATGGTTGTAAAAATGGGAAAAATCATTTTGAAGTGCTAGGAATAACTATATGTAGGGCATAAAGGCTTGAGAGTGGCAGTACTAAATTGATGAGGATTTTGTAGTTACTGCTTTTCATTAGAATGTAAACTAAAATTGCTATAATTTCAAATATCTGCTATAAAGGAGAGACTATACAGAGCAGTATTAAATGAGTAAGTGTATATAAAGAAATGCAGAAAGCAAGGGGATAATATTTTAAAGGTATGCCTGCCTTCAGTCTCACCTTCCCTTACATTGTCTTCTTGGATATAGTGTACGCACACAGCTGACATGTTGCAACAAACTTCCTGAAGTAAAACTGAAAATATTTTATGATAATGTATCACACTTTCATAATGAAACTGAAAGTGTTTATAGCCGCACATTTTCTCTGTCTAAAGTATGTGATGCATTGTGTTGTCATAAATGTTCCCAAAATCCCCTGCAGGTAATTTACATTTCAGAATTTTTGCACATCTTGCATGTTTGTATGCCTGTGTTTATTATGACAGATTAATTTAAGAATATTTTCAAATTGTAAACACCTCCACTTTGGAACTACTGAAAAGGGTAACACAACATGTTCACTGTAAGGATCACTGGTGCTGTATAATTCTCTTTCCATTGCATTTGGTTGAAGGTGGATGTCCACCATTATGATCTGAGAATTTTAGAGGACAATTCCAGTGAACAGAGCTGATCCCATGCCATAGGTGTTGGCGTAACAAATGGCTAAAAGGGGTACAGCTAGCACCTTGGAATGGTTCTTTTCTTCTTCAATGTATGATCTGTCAGTCTCTTCCAGGTGACTTCCAGAGAATAAGTATCCCGTTTGTGAATATTTCTATTGTTTTGAATATTGACTTTGAATTGAAGCCGTGGTGCAGGCCAGCTGCTCTAAGGGGGAGCCTTCCACCACTGGAATAAAACATAGAAGAGCGCAGGAATATGAAATACCCTAAAATGTTGACAGCCCCAGAGACTTAAGGAAGGGGGACAAGAGGTCATTGTGATGTCATCTAATCTCTTGAGGCCTGCAGGTGTCAGACTTGGTGAGATTCTACCTCATGTCCACAGTAATCCCGCTGAGACCTAAAGCTGCCAGACGGGATGATGTTCCTTCTCATGCATCTCTAGTCTACTATATTATTTCACCTGGATATCTTCCTGGCATGATGTCTGCAGAGGCAGGCAGTAAGTAGACTTATACTGCTCATGCCTCAAAAGAAGTTTCCAAATGCTTTCAGTAGAATATTATCCCTCCAAATTATTAGCCACTCTCTTTGTTTTTAATTTCTCCAAATCTTTTCGGTTTATAATACCATGATGGGAATGGACCCCATTCCTAAGTCAAAGTACGATTAAAGTTCATGAAATTAGTATTGTTTCACTCTTTGATGTCAGCCAAAAGTGCTCTTTGCAGTACCCACAGTGTGCGCAGTAATGACTCCTTCTGTAATTCGTACGGAGTTACATGTATTGGTAGCATATCTAAATATGATTGTAAACTCTTTTTTGTAAGACCCGTTGCTCCGACTACTGTTGGAACTATCTGGGAATCTTTCTTGCACATTGCTCTCATTTCTACTTGCAAATCCTAATATTTTATAACTTTGTGTTCTCTACATTTTGTTCTACTTAATTATCTCAGAGTAGGTGGGCTGGTCCAAGGACACGGGCACAAAGGGAGTGCCGCTATTCTCTTCTAAGGACTCACCATTTCAGAGATCTGCTTAGGGGAGGGGAGAAACCTAATCAGATGTGAAAGACCCATGCTAAATCTGATATTATACAATGCCTCCTCTAAAACGTGCACGCTGATTGGCCAGCCCAACCAGCGTGCCCGTTGTAAATCCCTCAATATACTAACGGAAAAAGGTCCGGTCGCCCGGACTTTTTCCGTTAGTATAAACTACTAATCTCGCTATGTTAAAAGAGTTTAACATAGCGACACAGGTTTAAAAAAAGCAACGCAGATCTCCGTTGCTTATTTTAAAGCTGTCTCGCTATGTTAAACCCATTTAACATAGCGAGACAGTAAAAAGCAACGGAGATCTTGCGTTCTCCGTTGCTTTTGCCCACAGCTCTGATGTACTGCGTAGGCATGCGCAGTACATCAGAACTGCCGCGGAACACCAGACAGCTGCAGAAGGGCAGCAAAGAGGCATTATACAATGCCATTATTTAAGAAAAGTAATTATTTCTTTTCTTAAATAATGTCATCGTATAATAGCAATAACCCACTTCTGGGTGTGGGTAATGCTGGATTTACCCACAGTTGTCTTTGTTTTGAAAACCACGCCAACCGTGGGTAAATCCAGCATTACCCACACCCAGGCATGGGTTATTGCTATAATATGCAGTCATAGGGCACTTGTTAACCTTCACCAGGGCTCAGAGAACAACTCGCAACATCATACTGAACTTGTTTGATTCCTCAAACATTTGCCTGTCAAAATACTTTTGACAGGTTTTGCATTCACATACTAGTTCTGGTTAGGAATGATTTCCTTTGGGAATGGTGTTTGATATTTAGTTACTAGGTGGCATGTTTCATAGTAATAGCAGGCAAAATACTTGCATCTAGAAAGAAACACATTTATGATAGACTCATACTGAATTTGGTTAGAGGTTATTAGATTGTCTGTGTCTGTGTGTGCATGCATTTGTCTGTCTGCCTGTCCAGTGTGTCTGAGGTAGGAGATGGACACAAAGGGTTAAGACAGAAAGGGAAATTGGTGTTTTGATGGAACATGGACTAATGCAGAGTGGGAGGTTCCCCATTGTGTTGTTCTTATCTCATCTAATATAGAGGGGATGACTGTGGTTGTCACGGCAGGGCCTGTAACCAGCAGTTATCATGCCACTGCATGGTTTGCTGTCCTGAAGTAATATCCAAACGTGGCTCAAGTACAGTGGTCCAGAGTTATAAGAGGGTGGACTTCAGGCTGCCAGGAGATTTGAAGAACAGTGGAAGAGATGTAGCATGGCATTAAGAAAGAAGTGAGGAAGGAATTAAAGTATGCACTGTGACCAGTGTGGAAACAGCGACAAACAACTTAAATAAAGGGATGTAAAACAATCAATCCCTGAAAAAAGAAAAGCTTATGCAGGGATGGGAACCAAGAATGCAACAGCTGAACAATGGCAATTTAACTGATTCCAGATGCTGCAGAACAAATTAACTGAAAATCACTTTAATTGTACGTGACATTGCCCTTTCTCCACTGATATGTGACTATGGAGTTAGTACATATAAATTGGGGGATGGGACCTTACCCCCTCCTTATTGTGGGTAGATATGCACACACACACACACACACACACACACACACACACACACACACACACATGTGATAACCGAGTATAGCCACTTTATTGATGGTGTTCATCTCAGATGTGTAATCAAGTAAATGAATGCATAAAAGTGAACACAGTACTGTATTTCATCTCATTACTACAGATGCATACATTGCAACCACCTTTACACACACACACACACACACACACACACACACACACACACACACACACACACACACACACACACACACTGTTAAAAATACTTAATGTTTTTCCACAATAATGGCCAACATTGTATTAACACAGGAATAGTAAAGCTGGGTATACAAGTACGATAACATGTAAACTGTTTAATTCTTCTGGCAAGAACTGAATTTTTTACATGTATAAATGTTGTATAGAAAAAATGTAGGATCACTTCGAGAGTGAGAGATTGAGCGGTACATAGAAAGGCAAGCAAGCAGATACAAAGAAAGATATCTGATCAATTTAAATCCGAAGGGAGGAGTAGCCCGGCTTAATGGTTAAGTAAAGCTCATTACAGTTTCATAACAACAAAATAAATGAACAAGCTCCATGTTAGTTTTGCCTTTATCTTTGCAGCTGGAATGCGTAGTATACAGCAAATCAGTGTTCAGTTTTAGATGAAGACTTGTATTGTTTTCATTGTTATTCTTAGGCTTATGAAAGATTCACTTGTAATTATCCCCAGATCAATTACACCTTTTGTTTACCTGAACCATCAAGAAGACTGCTTTCTAAGTAGCATGCAATTACTTATTCATTTATTTTATTCATTCTTTAGCAGTGTACATGCACTGGTTCTAATCCTTTACTTGGAATGTCTAGTGAAAGCAGGTATTCTTGAAGAGAGTAATGTAGTGAATACAAAAGTACATAATGTGCTTTTTAAGACAAAAGACAATTACAAAAGTAGCTTCAAGCAGAGATGTGAAAAAAGAAGTTATGTACTTACCATAACGTTCCATGTGAGTTGTTGTTCTCGCCTTAATTCTTACTGATGGGTTCAAAGCCGATCCCTCGGCTTCCGAGTCGGCCAAATTGCAAAGCTCGAGGTCTCCAAACAGCTTGAGGCTGAAACCATATCCCATGATGCTTCTCTACTTCCCTCAGATCTTGTTTGCTGCCAACTAGTAAAATACTCACAGAATAAAAACACCATACTTATATTTCCAGTAACCGGTGAAAGGAAAACCTCCTCAGAAAAGACCAAAACAGGCAGAAGGAGTCAACTCTCGAACTTCCAGACACTGATTGGGGGTAGGAGGGTGGGTTGTAAGAATGAAGGCGAGAAGAACAACTCACATGGAACGTTATGGTAAGTACATGACTTCTTAATGTGAGGTTGTTCAATCTCACTTTCATTCTTACTGATGGGTAGTGTCCCCAGCACCACAACCTCGGGTGGCTCACGGGAGTACATGTCTAAGGACAGCAGAGCCAAAGGAAGCCCTGTCCCTAGAGGTCTTGTCTACTTTGTAATTAATAATGAAGGTATGTGGCTTTGACCATGTGGCTGCCGCACAAATAGAGTCTATTGGTAGCCTGGCCGAAAAGGCTGTAGAAGTAGAGACAGCTTTAGTTGAGAGAGCTTTAACTTTGTTTTCTAAGGGAATATGTGCAGAACTATAAATAAAAGATATACAGTCCGAAAGCCACTTAGATAAGGTAGGTTTGGAAACTGCGGCACCCTTCTTGGAATCTGAAAATGATAAAGCTGGTCCGATTGTCTATGGTCTTTTGCCCTGTCTAAATAGAAACAAAGTTGTCTGTGAACATCAAGCTTGTGAAGCATATACTCCAATTGATTAGTATGATTAGGAAAGAAAACTGGCAATTCAATGGTTTGATTAAGGTTGGATTCTGAGCAAACCATTGGTAGAAAAGAAGGGTTTGTTCTGAGGGAAACTCTATCTTTCTGGAATATCAAATATGGATGCCTTACCGAAAGAGCCTGTAATTCTCAAACTCTGTGCGCAGAGGTGATAGCCACTAGGAAAATAGTTTTCCACAAAAGGAATTTAAATTCACAGGAAGATACCGGTTCAAATGGAGGAAGAATAATCTTTGACAGAACAAGATTTAGATTCCATGGAGTAGTGGGGAATCCAACAGGAGGCCTCAAATGTATTGCACCTTTTAGAAAGGCCGTCGCCATTGTATGAGACATGACACTGTCCCCTAGTTCACCAATATGAAAATTTGAAATAGCAGCCAGTTGACTCAAATAGTTGCTGCTGTGGCTCCTTCGTTAAATAGTTTGGTCAAGAATTCCAATATATGCGATATGGAAGCCAGGAACGGATCAATGTTGTTTTGCTGAGCCCAGATTGAAAATCTCCTCAATTTGCTAAGGTAAAGTTTTCTAGTTGAGGATTTATGGGAAGACAATAGTATATGTTGAGTTTCTGCTGACAAATTTTGGAACCTGGCTATTCTTGGAATTGGAGCAGCCATGCTGTCAGTTTGATGGACTGTAGAGAAGGGTGAAGAGTTAGTCAGAAGGTCCGGCACTGGATCCAGGATCCAGGGCTCTTCCAAAAGATGAGGCTTCAGGAAGGGGAACCAAATCTGATGAGGCCAAAAGGGGGCTATTAAGATAACTGTCCTTCTCAGGACACTGGCTTTCTGCAGAACTTTGGGAATTAGCGGGAAAGGTGGGAAAGCATAAAGAAGACCTGGTGACTAATCGTGTATGAACTCATCCCTCAGGGACTCACCCACTGGAGGGATTAGGGCAAAGTAGTTGCTGCATTTGGTGTTTGTGGGAGTTGCAAAGAGATCGCAGCAAGGCTGGCCCCATCTGCGGAAGATCATTTCCGCAACTTCGTTCTTGAGGGACCACTTGTGTGGCAACAGAATTGCTCTCCTTAGTTTGTCTGTTATCACGTTGGATTTCCCCAGGATATGCATTGCTATCAGAAAGCGCTGGGTGGACTCTGCCCAATGCCATACTCTCAGGGCCTCTCGACATAGGGGATAGGATCTGGTCCCTCCTTGTTTGTTTATATACCAGACTACTGACATGTTGTCTAACTGAATTGCAATGGTCCCCAGAGGGAGAGAGTCTTGAAAGGACTGCAACGCTAAGAGTACCGCTCTCATCGCTAGGATGTTGATATGCAAGTGAGCCTCGTGTTCTTGGCATATACCTTGGGCTGTCCGTCCCTGATAATGCCCCCCCACCCGATCAGGGAGGCATCCGTGGTCACAGTTGCAACTGGACTCTGGAGAACAAAGGGACGTCCCATGGTTACAGATTCGGACGTCAGACACTACCGAAGGTCCTTCTTGCATGAATCGGTTATCCAAACTGGGTGATCCATAGGTAACTCTTGAAAGGTCCACTGTGTGAATAGTAGCCATTGAAGAATGTGCATGTGTGACCTCTTTAGAGGTATTGCAATAATAGTTGCTGCCATGGTGCCCAACAGTCTGAGAATCGCTGATGCTGGTGCTCTGTGCTTTGAGAGAATGTCCAGAATCAGTTCAAGGATAAGTATTCTTTCCAAAGGAAGTTTTAGGGACATGTTGATGGTGTCTAAATCTGCTCGTGTAAAGACAGTATGCTGCTATGGCAATAAGGCAGATTTTTTTAATTTACTGTTATCCCCAGTTGAGAGCAGAGGTCTAAGGTAATGCCCCTTGCCTGAATGAGATGATACCTGGTAGGTACGGTAAGGAGCCAGTCATCCAAATACAGAAACACCCGGATTCCTTGATGCCTCAAGTGAGCCATAACCACTGCCATACATTTGGTAAACACTTTGGGGGCTGTAGTGAGACCAAAGAGCGGGCTCAAAACTGGTAATGACTGGCCCTCAGCCGAAAGCGCAGATGATTCCTGGATGGCCTGGCCATCTTTATATGGTAGTACACATCCTAGAGATCTGTTGAGCACATCCAATTGTCTTGTGTGACCATCCAGAACTTTGTCTTTTATACAGATTTGTTGAGTCTGCTGAGCTCTAATATTGGTCTCCAGTCCCGTTTTCTTTGGCTCTAAAAAGAATCTTGAGTAAGTTCCGGATCCTTTCTGGTCTGCCCGGACTTATTGGATGACTCTTTTTTTCTAGCAACTTTTGAATCTCTACTGTTGCTACATCCTGAAGACTGAGTGGAATGTCTGGGATCTTTCTTAATGGTTTTGGGCATGAGTGAAATGGGATAATATAACCTCTGAATATTATACTTTGTACCCAGCTGTCTTTTGTGATTTTGAGCCAGGCGCCTAGATACAAAGATAAACGTCCCCTGACTGCCTCTAGAGGCAGACAGGTGGGCCTCCTTTCAGGAGCACTGATAGGGCTTCCAAAGGAACTGATCCCTGTCACCCTGGTTTTGTGGACCCTCTCTGCCACTTGGGTGGCGCCTCCTGTTATTGCCCCCTCCTCTGCCCCTGGGGGGGGTTTCACCTCGTTTGTCTGAAAAGGCTCCTTGGGCTTTGCTGAACCACATTTTCCCACCCCGTTGGCCTTTGGGATAAGGTCTAGTAAGTGTGGAAAAACGGACTCCTACAGTAGATAGAGTCTTTCTGTCTTGTTCACATCTGGTGAGGGTCTCTTTAAGTTTAGGTCCAAAAAGTGGGGAACCATCAAACGGGGCATTCACAAAGGATGACTTGAAAGGCTCCGCAAAAGAACACAAGAGCATCCAGGAATGTCTCCGAAGAGCTATTTCTGTACCTGCTGCCCTACTCATCCCATCAGCTGCGTAAGATACGAGGTGCAAGGAAGAGTTGATGATGAAATTAAGGGTAGCAAGCTGAGATGTAACCACCGTACTGCACCCTGAAGAGTATCTCCAAGCTCTTTTAGGAGATCTCTTTAAAGCCTGGTAAAGTGAGTTAGATAGTTCAAAGATTGAAAGGCAAATGTCGTAGAACTGAACATGTGCTTGCCAAATCTGTCCATGATCCTAGACTCTCTATTAGGAGGATGGACAGACGTAGAGGTCTCTGACATCTCTTTCTTAGTGGCTGCCGCAACCACCATGGCATCAACAGGAATAGGTTTGGACAAAAAGGTCTTGTCATGAGGTGCAGAAATATATTTGTTTGGTCTTCTAGGGACAGGTTCCATGGTATCTGGTGACTCCCACGCCCTTCAAAATAAAAGATCCATGAACTCATTGAAGTTCCCCAAGAGGTGGAGAATCTGGACCCAAAAGCTTTCAGAAGCACCGATTCATCATTGGAAGGGTTGATGAGCTGCCAGACACCCCTCTGTTTCAGGATCTCTAGGATATCCACTTAAGATGTATCCTCAGAGGGGGACCTTGGGGACCCTTCTGGCTTCTCCAAATAGGTGTTGGATGTGAGAGATTCCTGTGGGAAATCTACATGTTTCCTCTTACATGTCCTCTTTCTAGGGACCTCCTCAGTGGGAGCTTCTGGGGAGGTCTCAGAAGAGCAGGGTTCCCCCAAGGGGGCTTCCTGAGGCTCCGGGTCCCTGCACTTATGATGGATCTGTGATGATGGGGAAGATTCCAGTGCTTTAAGGGAGGAGGTCATCTGCTCAGAAGTTGTGACTGTCTGGGGGGACAAGACCCTCTTCATGGCATTGAAGGCACCATGGCTTCGATGTGAGGAAGCCCCTGGTCCAAAGACATCGAGGACTCCCACACCAAAGCCACTGGATCCGATCCTGGGGTGGGTGCCAAGCTCATCCGTGCTGAAGCCTCAAGAGGAAGTGTCAGAACCGAAACATCGGTTCAACTCCCCTCCCTGGAACTGAAGGGTGAGTGTCAGCTCCCAGAGTCTGCAGCCGGGGCCGAAGACATCAGGATTGTCAGTGCCGAGAGGCCAAACATGGGTGTTGGCGCCGATGGCTCCACAATCAACTGATCAGCTCCCTCTGGCTCCGAAGGCTCAACTCGAGTCGGAGGAGGAGCAGCAAGTAGGGCAGATGACTTGATCGGCTCTGAAGCTGCCAGAGTCGAAGCCGATAACATTTTTGGTAGCACTAGATTCTGCAATAATCTCCTTACCACTCGATCCACATTCGAATCCGATAGTCTGGAAGCTCAAGAGGAGGCCACGGAAGGAGCAGGTGAAACCAGAATTGGAGACCTTAGGGTTGGAGATACCTTCTCCAAAACTGGGGACTGACTCCTACCCACTACCTGAACAGTTGGCTTCGCTAACTGTGGAGCCGAGTCAGATACCTTCCTTGATACCTTTGGAGACGAAAGGCTTTTTGTCTCCGAACCAGAGACAGAGGAGGAAGAAGAAGCAGGTTTTGGCTTTTCCTGAGGAGCCGAGTCCAAATCCGATTGAAAGGCATACTTAATAAGGCCCCTTTCCACTAACTTTCTTTTTCTGTCTGTCAGAACCCTAGTACTAAAACCATGGCACACAGAACACACTTCCTGAAGATGGACCTCTCCTAGGCAATAAACACAGATGGTGTGACCATCTGTGAGAGACATTTTCTGGTTACATTTAGGGCATTTTTTGAAGCCCGACTTTACTTTTTCAGACATGTTGTTCCAAGTAAAAAACAATCCACTAGAAAAACCCACAATGTCAGTAAACAACTAAACTTTTGATTAAGTCCACTGAACAGAAATTTTAAGCCTAACTCGGCTGTAAAGAAAAATTAAGCCTTCCGACTAAAATACTGGATCTCAATCCAATTCAAAACACTATACTACTACAAACTTCAACAACCTTTTATTTAAACAAGGCTATTTGTAAAGAAAGTAAAGTCTAACTTCGGCTATAAATGAACGTAACTAAGCCAAACCGGCTAGAAAGCTAAACTAAGGAAACTAGAGCCTGAACTTGGCTACGAAGGGATAGGGTAAAACAATGCCTGAGCAGGCACAAAAAACGGCCTAACGCCAGTAAGGGAAATCACAAAAAACTCCCCACAAAAACAGAAAGAAGTAAAGGAAATACAAGCCTAACTTCGACTAAGGGAAAGGTCTTCTCAATAGATGTGAAAGGAAACCAATAAAGAAAATATTTGTACTTAACTGACAAAAACAGCCTGAGCTGAAGGAACATGCTCGATCTGTTGCAGCGGCAAACTAGATCTGAGGGAAGTAGAGGAGCATCATGGGATAGGGTTTCGGCCTCAAGCTGTTTGGAGACCTCGAGCTTTGCAATTTGGCCGACTCGGAGCCGAGGGATCAGCTCTGAACCCATCAGTAAGAATGAAGGCGAGATTGAACAACTTCACATTGTTAAGTATTCAGTAATACTGTAAAGGCATCTCATGATGATCTGTTGTAGGTCAAGTCCTCCTCAGTTTCTTTGTTACAGACATACCTGAGGGAAAAGTGAAGAGGATCAACCTCTTTGCTGATGAAAGAAATTTAAGTGTAGCAGTGGATGCTGAGTCTGAGTCTAGCAGATCTGGAAAGGATGATCCGTGGAGTGCCATTGATGGCCACCAGAACAGGAAAAAGCCTGGAGGTATTGGTCAGACCTTGACTAGGCCACTGGGAGCAGAATGAGAGGGCAGTGGCAACAGCAAAAAGATTGCTGTTATATATGAAAGGGGGTGATGTATATCAAGCTAAACTATAATGCTTCCATTCTGCAAGGTCCTGGTCAGACTTAGATTTGTCTGCTGCTGCAATGAGTTTAGAGGAGAGTGACCAGAGAGGCTTATCCAGGGTATGGAGGAAAACTTATATGACTAGTAATTAAAGGAGCTAGAGATTTTCACACTAAAGACCAAATGACAGGGATGGATATGATACTGGTGAAAATCATGTCAAGGAGATGTAAAGGGATCTTCCTAAACTGAAAGTAGGGAGCATGGGCAGCTGTTTTACAGATTAACTATTCCTTTGATCTTCAAAATTACTTTTTCTATAGACAGGATTGTAGACTTATGGAATGGGCTTAGGTTCATAGGTAAGTATTAGAGTAGCTGCACTTGCAGGCATTTTAAGCTTAGTGAATTTCCCTTCAAAGGTGAGAATTAAACCATGTACCTTGTGTCTGTGAGGTAAACACCTTAACTATTATGTCAACCCATGACCCCATAGGTAAGTACTATGCTAGCTGCCGTTGTGGGTCATTATATGTCTAACCAATTTCCCTCACCAAGAAGCAAACCCTGTAGCTCTTGTCTGTGAGGTAAATACCTTAACAGTTATGCCAACCCCCAACTGTAGATAGAACAGCTACCGTGAAAGGGAATCCACAATGTGTCCGAGAGGACATGGGAGAGATGGAAAAAAGGGTAATGGAGAAGGAAGTGAAAGGGGAGGTATAAAATTAAACCCTTTTAAATACAGACGAGGTAGGCTTATTGACTCCCTTTTAAAGGACAGACGAGGTAGGCTTATTGACTCCCTTTGCCATCATGCAAATGGATTGTAAACTGAAACTATTCATATAAATTCCTGTCAGTTACATTCTCCTTTTATTGGGAAGACACTGTTGAGAAGCTGCCTAACTACTGTAAGCTGATCAGTGTTGTTAGTATTAAGGGCACAACAGATTCCAGTATCCAGGTTCTAAGACTAAGAAAGCTCTTTTTTATAGGGAAAGATTGTTTGTAGGGCTGTTTCACAGTCATAACAGCTTCTGAGATCTACAGGTGCAATATGATTTAAGAGAAAAAAAACTTATTTAAAATGTGAAAAGAAGCAGATAAACTGCAGTTCACAGGTCTAATGCTTTTATTTAAATTGGAAGATGTACATCTCTTATCCAGAGTTATGCAGTAATATACTGTTTTTATCAATGTGGGTCATGAACCAGCTGTAAATCAGATTTTGGAAGAGGCAGTGACAGGAAGACGTACACCATGTATAAGTAAGGATAGGAATATGACTTTCCGTGTAGTCTATCACCGTAAACTTGATTCCGTATATGGTGCTTAAATTTGTATGTTTGGGTCATGGGTTTGAGATGATTAGTCTTGAATGTTAACATATAGTCATTTACAAAAAAATGGCCGTAGGTCTGAGTGCATATGCATATATGAACGCGAGTGCCCGCACATATGCACAGCATGTGTATGTGTGTGGTATGGGAGGACAACCATGATAGGGCTAGCAAACAGCAGTGTAAACGTCGGCTCTGGATGATGGTCACTGTTGATGTGACACTCCAAACCCACGTGCAAAAATGGGAAAAAGGGAGTTCTGGATAGATGGATTCCAGAAAGTAAAATAATATTCTAGGAAGATAAAAGTAAAGCCAGTGCCAAAAACTAGTATATTTTGCAGTGCTGTAGTTAAGAAGCTGCTGAGACATAATATGTGAAGGAAGTTACCTGCAGTACTGATTATATGAAGTTTGTAAGATAAAACTCAGCGGATAACAACTGTTCTTCACTCATCTTGGTCCCCCATCCACCTCATTGTGTGGACTCTCTTCTTTTCTAAATTATAAGCAGCATTTGTATGTTTGGTAAAGGTCAATATAAAACATACATAAATGTAATAATGAATTAAGAGATAACATTTACACATTTCCACACTCAGCACAACACCCTTACATCACTTCACAGGATGTGAAATGCCTGCAGTTTAAATATTTCAACTGTGTAGAGTCCATCATATGTTTTTATGAGTAAAGGGATAAAAGTATTGCTTAATATTTGCAGGATGCCCAGAAGTAATTCTGTGGGAAAAGGCACATCTCATGCAGCAATCAGAATATTTTTTTCAGATGGTTCTTACTCTTCGGTCACCCAGCAAGCACAGATTATAACAATTTAATGTCATGGCATTTGCCTGTACAACTGTTTGTTAAAATAGGCTAACAGGATAGGAGCAGCAGGAATATTGATTTAAACTACTTTTTGTAAGCACTTGCATAAAACGTGCTTACAGTTCTGATGATGGGAGAGATGGGGGTTGAATTTGGCTGGTGACAAGCAGGGACACATTATATGGTAGTTAAACCCAAGTTTAAGCAACTTGTTGTGACTCATGATGAGTAAGGTGCAATTACAGTTTCATTTTTGTGGGAACACTAAAACCAGTCACGGGACAAGTATATAAAATGAAGTTCTTGAATCAGGTTGCATTATATAGAAGGGAAAGTCAGTGTTCTATACAAGCTATAAGCAGCTTCAGTGTTGATTATTTCAAATAAGGGAAGCAATGAGTATGTTTATGAATGAGCATATATGCACCTTCATGTTTATTTGGGGGTGCGCATCAGTTCTGCAATAGCCTCATCATTTGTTATGCATTCTTGACTCAGCTGTAAGCAGCCTGAATTAAAAGTGACATGTTTTTTTCAAGCAATCTAAAGTAAAAAATGAAGTGACCTTTTTTCCTTAAAATATTAAATTAGAAAACCTAGACTTACTTTGTTCTATCAATCCATGGATTTATCCAAAGATGAAGAAGTAAAGCCATTTTATTTTACTTTTCCTTTTTCCAGTGTGAACTTGTATACACATTTTTCCATCCTCTACCAAGAGATGACAAGTCAAACACCAACAGCAATATACCAAAATATCCAGGTGAGTGAATAATTCTGCTTCCAGTTTTGGTCTGCCAGAAAACTTTTGTTCAAATATTTGCAATTCACTTTCATATGACTTGTTTTTCTTAGATTTTAATAAAATGTATTGTGTTATATGATACTGCTGGGCAATGAAAATCTAGTCAGTTTTTCATAGTTTCATAAGTATTAGGGCAGCTGCCCATACAGGCCATTTTAAGCCATGCCATTTTCTCTTTTTCTAGAGGCTGGCCTTACCCATCCCATGCTCAATAGATAAATATTACCCCCTAATGATGATAACTGGGATCGTACCATAGATAGGGTTGCCACCTTTACAAATGCCCAAAGTGGGACATTTTTGGTACAAACATCAGATTTTGCAGGGCAAAACATACCCACGGCCAGTACAAAGGACAGAAGTTTGCTTTTTTGCCTAAATAAAAGCTTATTCTTGTAGCATTTTAGTTGCTTATTCAGTTTCTTATAACATTTAGGTGTTTCAGATACAGACTAACTGTTTTATGCAACTATTACATAAAATAAAGGAAATAATTTTGTCCTAAAATCTCAAGACATTTCCAATTATTACATTTTTTTTGCAGGACATAACTGCCCAAAGAGGGACTGTCCCTCGCAAAGTGGGACAGGTGGTAACCCTAACAATAGATAATTTGGGGAGCGGCATGCATGGGATAAAGCATTTAGGACCCGCCTCTGTTCACTAATAGTACAGGGGTCAGTCCAGGGGTAAATTTTCTGTTTCCCATCCATAGATCCAAGTTGACCTTGAATGTGGACAGGGATGAACTTTGTTTTATGTAGATGGCAAGTCTGTTCCAGAGCAGTAGTATCCTTTGTGAGATATACCTGTCCCTCCAAACCATTCTGATGATGATGCAGAAGAGGTTAAGATCACTAGAAGAAGTATTTCTGATTACATTTGACTTACTGATGTGCAGTAAGTCCATCAGTATTGGCTCAGTGGATGCCTGTTATGCCAAATACAGGTCTCCTCTTAGCTGTCTGAAAGAAACATAGTATAGTGACAGAGATTTTAGTCTGTCCAAGTGGAACATATTATTTAGGCCTTGTATCCTTTTAGTAAGTATCTATGTGGGTGTTCCAGTTGTTGAATGTGTCTGGACAGATACATGCCAAAGGGGGCATTATTATACTAATGATGGCTGAGTAAAAAGGAAGAATGACTTCTCTAGATTTAGATCTAGACACAGTCCCCTTGCTGTCAATATAGTAAAACTTTTAACACAATTGACACATGTTGGTCAAAAGCTAGGTCACTATTCACATAAGTTCCCAAATCCTGAAAAACTAGGTCATATTGTCAATGCGGTAGTTCCTTATGATGGATGACTAGCCATATGATACAACAATGCATTTTTTTCAATTAGTTTTAATCCATGATTTTGGCACCAATAATTTATTTGAAACAAACCTTCCTGCAGGATGACTAAGTCATTTAGGTTTTCAATAACTGCTCCTGGCTTGCAGTCATCTGCAAACTTAGCCAGAGCCCTTTCGTATTTGCTCTTACTTCAGAAAAGTAGATGCCAAACAGGAGAGGTCCCAGCACCAGAACCCTGTGGACCAAGATTGGAGTTTCTGGCCTACGTCAGCCCTTTCTTCTGGAAACTGTAGTGCACGACATTGTGGCAAATATATTATCTCTTATTAGGTAATGTAAACACTGATTTTTTTGCATTAAAGTCTACAAGTTAAAGTTTAAAAATGCTGAATAAAGAGGTGACAGTTTATCTCAGTAATGCCTGTAGGCACCCTTTAATGCTTTTTACATTCTGAAAGCATTCAAGCATTGTTGATCTGTACATTTTAACTTGTTGCTGCTTGATAACAATTGCAGAAAACCTTGGCTACTTAATCTCCTAACCTCTGTAAGGTATATACTCACACTCACTGCATCCCTATCTGTAATGCCCAGTCCACACTGTATATCTAATATCCACTTCTCCTATTAGCTTCATTCCACACTGTATATCTAATATCCACTTCTCCTGTTATTGGCTTCATTCCACACTGTATATCTAATAATCACTTCTCCTATTATTAGCTGCATTCCCTACTATATATGCAATGTCCACTTCTCCTATTAGCTTCCTTCTGTCCTATATATCTAATGTCCAGTTCTCCTATTATTAGCTCCATTCTCTACTGTATATTTAAGATCCAGTTCTCCCATATCAGTTTCATTCCCTACTATATATTTAATATCCATTTATCCCATTATTAGCTGTTCTGTCACAGCTCTCAACATCCTATCATTTCTACCCTCTTCACTGCTAAAAGTTCCCTCCATGCTTCCGTTTACTATTTACACTCTATTGGCTGGATCACTTTTACCTCACTTATAGTGCTTCTGGTATGCAATGCATATTTTATGATTCTATATTGTATAATTTAATTACATCTTTAGTCTTACTGTACTGCTGTTACTATGTATGTAACACAGGCTGAGTGTACAAATGGTCACATTTGATCAGTGCTTATAACCCAGTAATAAATAAATGGCAGCAAGGATACAGAAATGCTGTTCACTTTCTTTGACGGTGCTATAATTACATTGCATACATAGCACTACGTAAGCCCTGATAGCTAGTTAAGGGGTCCTAGATAAGCTGTGAGGGGCAGACATGGTTCAGACATCTGCACATGACAATATGTATAAACAGTAGTACCACAGCAGTGTCCTTTTGTCCTGGACCTATGAACATCTTTAACCCACTTTTACCCACAGCAGTTATAATAAATGCAGCCTTTGCTGAAGCATTCAGTGGTTTGTAGTGCAGAAATGTAAACAAACAAATAAGCTCAGTACTCATATGTGGATTAGAAAAAGGGTCCCAACTGTTAAAATTATATTTTATATAAACATTTTTAAAACATACATACCTTAAAGTATACAGCTATAATTAAGTTTATATCTCTTTTACTCTGTTAATGTTTTACCATTTGTCTATTCATTGAAACATATGTACAAAGTCCTTTCTCTGAATTATACATCAAATAATAAATTCATTGACCAGTAAAGAGAAACAGCTGTCACATAGCAAAAGTGCTTAGTGGTTTTACAAGCTACACACAATAAAATGCAGCGCTTTTGTGGGGGAGGCAAGTCTCCTGCACCCCACACCCACTCAACTTTTAGATACTGTGATATCACAACACATTGGAAAAGGAAAAACTCCCACATATCCACTGATCCCCAAATTTGCACAAATGTACTGCAGTATTTTGGTTACCATTCTGTTTGAGTTATTCAGTGCATTCTGCAGTGGCAGATGTCATCCTCTCACTCTACTACAATGGATATAAAAAGTGTACACACCCCCGTCAAAATGCCAGGTTTTTGTGATAAAAAAAATGAGACCGCAATAAATCATTTAAAAATATTTCCCACCTTTAATGTGACCAATAACCTGTACAATTCAGCTGAAAAACAAACAAATCTGTTTAGGGAAAAAATATAAAAAATAAAAAAACGTACAATAAGCTGGTTGCATAAGTGTGCACACCCTTAAACTAATACTTTGTTGAAGCACGTTTTGATTTAATTACAACATTCAGTCTTCTTGGGTACACACCTGCCATCAATTAAAGAGACTCTGATTAACCCCAAATAAAGTTCAGCTGTCCTAGTAGGATTTTCCTGACATTTACTCAGTTGCCTGCAAAAGCCATGGTTCACAGAGAGCTTACAAAGCATCAAAGGGATCTCATTGTTGAAAGTATCAGTCAGGAAAAGGGTACAAAAACATTTCCACAGCATTGGATGTACCATGGAACACAGTGAAGACAGTCATCATAAAGTGGAGAAAATATGGGCAATAGTAACATTGCAAACAACCTGACATCCCTCCAAAATTGATGAAAAGACAATATGAAAACTGGTCAGGGATGCTGCCAAGAGACCTACAGCAACACTGAAGGAGACGCAGGAATTTCTGGCAAGTATTGGTTGTGTACTACATGTGACAAAAATCTTTTGTTTTCTCCATATGTCTGGACTTTGAGGTAGGGTTGCAAGACAGAAACCTTTTCGTACACAGACAAACATCCAGGCCCGTCTAAAATTTGGAAAACAATGTATCAGGTATCTAAAAAGCATGTGGGGAAAATGTGTTATGGTCTGATGAGACCAAGGTTAAACTTTTTGGCCACAATTCCAAAAGGTACGTTTGACACAAAAACAACACTTCGCACCACCAAAAGAACATCATCCCCATGGTGAAGCATGGTGGTTGCAGTATCATGTTTTGTGGTTGCTTTTCTTCAGCAGGAACTGGGACTTTAGTCAAAGTGGAGGGAATTATGAACAGTTCCAAATACCAGTCACATTTGGCCCAAAACCTTCAGGCATCTGTAGAAAGCTGAAGATGAAGAGGAATTTCAATTTTCAACATGACAATGACCCCAAGCATACATCCAAATCAACAGAAGAATGGCTTCATCAGAAGAAAATTAAAGTTTTGGAATGGCTAAGCCAGAGCCAGACCTAAATCCAATAAATAAAATAAACAAAACCACTCATGTCCTGGCTGATCCTTGAACACTTTCACTAAATTGCTATGAGACATTAGCCTCATATGACCTTCATGAGTGAATACAATTGAAACTGTAGTGGCTATGCAAAATTCAGAAAATTAAAGTGCACCAGTCATGTTTGAAAATGATGGTACAAGTGTGTACTTATATACTGGTTGCATTAGTGGCATGATATGACATAACATTTGTTACGTGGCATAATGCTGTCATCTGTTCTTAGCAGGTAACAAGATAGTGGCTATGTCGTCTTAGCCCAGCACAATGGAACTTTAGAAATTTTGATTGAGCTGCTGTTAGTATTAAAAGGCGAGCAGAATATTTTCTGGCGAAACCTTGGATGATCCTCTGGTGTGGAAAAAATCCAATCTACTTTCTTGCTTGCTGGAAGAAGTCTGTCTGGATTTTATAGTCTCTGTTAGCAATGCAACATGTAAGGAAGGAAAGGACAAACAAAAGAAGAAATGACCCGTAGATTTTACAGTAGGACTCTCTCTAGAGTACACAGTCTTTGCCAGGGGAGTTGACATTAGGAAGGCCATCCATATTTATGTACTTATTTGTATGTATTTACCAGGATAGTCTACTGGGCCAAGGTGAGCCCGTTTTCAGTGGAGGCCTGGGTAGAAAAGCTGCAGAAACATAGTATAAGTATAGGTATTATACAGTACATACAGTAAGTCATGTTACAGACATTTACATATATTATAATTATAGGTATTATACAGTACATACAGTAATTCATGTTACAAACATTTACATATATGATCCGCGGTGGTGCAGCGGTAGCGTTGTTGTCTCACAGCAAGAGGTTCTCCCGTTCGATTCTCAGCTGGAGTGTGGGTAGTGTCTTCTGTGTGGAGTCTGCATGTCCTCCCCGAGGTTGGGTGGGCATTCGAAAGACATGCGTAAATGGGCGTGCCTTCGTTGAAGGTTGAACGTCGAGCTGGCACCTCAGTGTTCATGAAAATCTACTGCCAATCATTAGCGGACCGGAGTTCCGCTGTGGCGACCCCTAACCGGGAAAAGCCGAAAGACCACAACAACATAAGTATAGGTGTTCCACAGTTCATACAGTAAGTCATGTTACAAGCAGTTATATATTATAAGTGTAGGTATTCCACAGTACATACAGTAAGTCATGTTACAAACATTTACATATATTATAAGTATAGGTATTCCACAGTTCATACAGTAAGTCATGTTACAAACATTTACATATAGTATAAGTATAGGTGTTCCACAGTACATACAGTAAGTCATGTTACAAACATTTGCATATATTATAAGTATAGGTATTCCACAGTTCATACAGTAAGTAATGTTACAAACACTTACATATATTATAAGTGTAGGTATTCCACAGTTCATACAGTAAGTCATGTTACAAGCATTTATATATATTATAAGTGTAGGTATTCCACAGTACATACAGTAAGTCATGTTACAAACACTTACATACTTTATAAGAGTAGGTATTACACAGTACATACAGTAAGTCATGGAGCGCCTTCTGTGTGGAGTCTGCATGTCCTCCCCGCGGTCGAGTGACGTTTAAAGACATGCAGGTAGGTGCTTGCGTGAATGGGTGTGCCTTCTTTGAAGGGTGGGCATTGGGTTAGCTCAGCATTGTAAAAATCCACTGCCAGTCATTAGCGGACCAGAGTTCCGCTGTGGTGACCCCTAACCGGGACAAGCCGAAAGACATTAGTATAAGGATACGTTACAATCAGTAGAATGTTACAAATCCAGTACAGTATTAAACAGTAGAGAACAAACTGACAGTGCATTCTGAAGTACAAACAGCAGTTCAAATATGAAAATCTGCAGATGTTGAGCAAGTACAAAACTCAACTTCAGCAACATACAGTAGAGAGGTAATAGTATATATTGAAAATATTCAGTAGTTTACATACAACAATAGTCACTGGAGAGAGAGATCTAGGTCTTTTTAACAACACCTAATGCTTAAAATGCTGGACATGCAGATGGTGGAAAGAAGAATATGGAAGATAAGTATAGGTAAAGACTTGTGAGATTAGGGCCATTGCCAGGGTAGGCAGTAAAGGTATGGTAGAAGGATAGCTATAAGGAAAATGTAGAAATTTAGGAACACAGCCTGAGGATAGAGAGTCCGTTGGAGCAGTTAAGTACATCTGCCTTGTTTATAGAGCCAGAGGAGATGAGTGGGGGGGGGTTCAGATTTTATGACCTGCAGCCTTATTGCAGTTGCACTGCCATAGTATGGAAAGATGTTGTTTTGGGGAATATTTCAATAGTGGGGTACTGCTGATAGACCTTATTGTTGGTGGGAGAATACTCCATAGTTTAGCGATAGAGAACGACTAGCGCGATTCTTCTGCCACATGGGTAGGTTTCACTACATTTAGGAGCATTTGGTTATTTGATTGGAGAGGTCTGTTAGGATGATACTGAGTGAGTAGGGTACACAAAGAGGGGCAGTTAGATGGTTTGTAAATAAATTTGTGGGCATTGGTTAGCTGAATTAGTGCTAGACAATGTGGGAGTTCCAACCAGTTTAGTAAGCGTAGTGAAGAGCAGTGGTGAGATGACTATTTAGCATTTGTTACAAATTTAGTGATTTTATTGCAGGAAGAGATGATTTGTTTGATTTTTAGAGAGGCCTGAATATTGGTTAGGAGAGGAGTCCAGTATAGGAGAGATGGTAGAAGAAAGGAGGAGGCACGAGATAGCTTTGCGGAATGGCTGAGGAAATGTTGGGCTTGTATGGTGAAGTTTTCTTTGATTAGAGGGGTGGATTTTTGGGTCAAAAAAGAACCAGTTTAGTTTTATTAGAGTTTAGGGTGAGATGGTTATTGGACATCCATAACTCGCTTGTATGGAGGGCATCTTGTGTAAGCTGGAGTAGTTCATCTTGTGAGGTGGCAGCACAGATGATAGTTGAATCATCTGCATATTGGATAACTGAACCTTGAGTAAGAGAAGTGTGGAAGTCATTGATAAAGTTGATAAACAAGAGGGGGCATAGTATAGATCCTTGAGGAACACCTGTTGTTGTATCAAGGAAGGGAGAGAATGAATTTAGCCATTTGGTTGACTGTTGCCTGTTTGTGAGGTAGTTTGTGAACCATTCTAGGGATTTGGATGAGATGCCTTAGCTAGTCAGTTTAGTGATAAGAAGAGGGTGGGACACTGTATTGAAGGCTTTGGAGAGGTCTAAAAGGAGATGAGACCATTTTCCCCTCATTTCAAGCCTGGTTAATGGTGTCAGCGAAGGATATAAGTGCTGTAGTTGTGCTATGACATGGACAAAATCCATGCTGAGTGTCAGAAAGGTTGTTATGGGGCACGTAGTTAAGAAGTTGAGTAAGGACACATTTTTCTAGAATCTTAGCGATGGGTGAGAGGATAGCAATGAGTTGGAAATTAGAGATGTCTGTGTTTGGGCCACCTTTATGTAGAGGCAGAATGTATGCCATTTTCCAGATAGAGGGTATGTAAGATTCCAGAATGGATCTGTTAATAAGTATGCTAATGGGATAGGCTATGGAAATGGCAGCGGTTTGTTGGAACTTGGGAGGTAGGTTGTCCAGGGTGTTAGTGCAAGGTTTGAGTTTTTGAAGTAGTTTTTTTTTATTGTGTAGGTCTGGATAGGTACGAGAGAGAGAGAGGTTAATGGAAGGGGGAGTGATGGTATGTTGAGGGAGTGAGTGGAGAGGAAAGGTGGCAATTAGGTTGGCAATAGTGTTGATTAAATAGTAGTTAAAGAGAGCTGCTATCTCGGTGGGTGTTTTATCAGGGTTGGGGCAAGTATTGTTATTGGACCCCGGGTTTAGTAAGGAATTGCTAGAGTTCCAGAACTTTTTTGGGTCTAGTTTATGGTGGTTTTGGAGGGTTAGGTAGTAGTCTTTCTTATCCTTTATGACTAGTTGCTTTACTTGGTTATGGAGTTGTTTGTATTTTAAGTCAGAGGCATTTTTACTTTTCTGCCATTGTTTCCAAGCTTTATCCCTAGCTGTCATGAACTGTTTAGTGAGTTTTTATCAGCCAGGTGGCATGATTAGTTTTTACTCTCCTTAGAATAAGACTTGCTTGGTTGTTTAGATTGTTGAGAAATGTAGTACTAAAGAATTCAATGGCATTATGGAGGGGAATGAATTTTAGAATATTCCAATTAATACTTTGCAGAGTGTTATTAAATATTGTGGGGAAGAAATGGGAAATGTATCTAGTTTGTTTGTAGTGGCGTTTGCTGATTGAAGGGATGATTTTCCGGAGTATGAAGGGAGGTAAATGATCGCTTATGCTATTGGGGAACTACCTGTGGATGCTGTCTTGTGTGGCTCAGAGACCACAATCCAATCTAAGATAGAACCACATTTGTTGTTTTTATTTGGATGAGTTATGTCATTAATTACTTGAGTGAAGGTATATAGGTTGGTATTAGAGGTGGGATTTTAGGAGATGTCCAGCCAGTTAATATTGATGTCTCCTAAGATGATGGTTTCATTTTCTTTATTGCTTGATGCCCATGCTAGTATGTCCTCTAAAGTGTGAATATTATTAAGAGTAGGAATGTATAAGACAATAATACAAATGCTTTTGAAATGATAAGATACCAATATTTCAGCTGTGGAGAATTGTGGGATGGGCTTAGAGTAATATACAATAGCGAAGGTGTTAAAATATAACAGACAGACACCACCATCTTTTTTTACTGGGTCGGTCAGATCGAAAACAAGCAAAGCCAGGGGGTGGGAATTCTGTATCTTTAATGTAGGGCTTTAGCCATGTCTCAGTGGCTGCAATGATGTCAGGCTTGTTGTGAGATAACCATGAATGGAATTCAGGTATTTTGTTCCTGATACTTTGGAGGCTAATGGTGATAAAGTTGAGTAACATGTGGGAGCTAGTAGATGTGTAGGAGTTGGGGGTATTCAGTCTGACTCTTGTCCAAAGCCGAGTGACTATTAGGTGGTGAGCCAGAACAAGAGGAGCATCATTGTGGTCACATGATTCCATGTTGTAGCATGATTTATGTTCTTCTCCAGAGAAGAGTAAGGAAATATGTAGGAATCTGTCTGGCACATGTTAGGAGACCGATACCTGTAATTCAAATGGTGATTTTCTTTTTCTTGTGGGCTTTTACTATTTCCTCATGTTGCAGAAGTACAAAAAAAAACACTTATGTTGTTTTCTTTTATGTGGGAGGAAGGGAGGGAGGATAACACAAGGCAAAACTTTTTCTGGGCAAGGAAACTTTAATAGAACTGACTAGTAGAACTGAATAAGGTTCTAGTTGGACAAAGAGCCATTAGGCACTACTATCAGGACAACTGCTACTATTAGATAATGTCTAGGTTGATGACGTAGTTAGATGGTTAAGCAAGCTTTTGCCATCTAATCATAACTGACTTGTTGTGAGATATGTGACGAATGCAGGAATGGCAACTGTGCCAGTTGCTTTATTTCTGGTATAGATCTTATTCAGGGATTCAGGGAAAGAAGGTGAATTACAGTGATGTTCATGAACCATGGGCACTAGAACCACTTATAAGGTTAAAATATTGTATTTTAATATATGCCAGGAAGTGCAAATATTTTCCAGTCCTCTTGCTTAGAGGACTGAGTCCTGATTACAAGTCAGAACACCAAAAATTGATTACTGACTTGGCCTTTTGGCAGCCAGGGGAAAGGATGGGAATAGGCAGCTGATGCCAGCTGCCCATTCTGGGTGGTGGAAGGTGACTCAGTATGATAGCAGCACTTGTACATGGTGTGCAAGAGATGAGTCGAATAATGCGGTCAGCAGTGACAAGCCACCTTCAGGATAGCCTTAATGAGATGTGAGAGAGATGTCACATGTTCATATGGGAAGGTATTGCAGACCCTTGCTTGCATCAGCAAGTGTTCACATCAGTCACCGTGTTGGAGGGGTAAGGTTTAAAATTAGAAATCTCCTGATAGCTGCAAATGGCTCTCATACCAAAGAGGAAACAAATGAGCTGACTTGACTGTAGGATGGCTGATTGCCGACAGGCAGAGGGGACAAGAATATATTTAAAAAATGTGTGAATTATTTTTATAATTTAGTTATTTTAGTCAAAAACAGGCAAATGCTTTTTATAGTTTAGTTACTTTTGTAAAGTGCAACTGAGAAACATCTTGGTGTGATGCCGGTATTCTTTAGGAGGGACATCGGTTGTTACTTCTGTTGTCAGTTGCTAGAAAAGCAGTGTAAATTGTATTGAAAGGTCTGTCAACAATGAGAGTTGAAAAATGTGATGGAGCTAAATTCCAGTGTTACTCATTGCTAAGGGAAGTACATAGAGACAGGTACAGCAGGGCACCCTGCTAAAAGTGGAACACCTGGTCCTGTGTGTTATGGCACTGGAACACCTGGTCCTGTGTGTTATGGCACTGGAACACCTGGTCCTGTGTGTTATGGCACTGGAACACCTGGTCCTGTGTGTTATGGCACTGGAACACCTGGTCCTGTGTGTTATGGCACTGGAACACCTGGTCCTGTGTGTTATGGCACTGGAACACCTGGTCCTGTGTGTTATGGCACTGGAACACCTGGTCCTGTGTGTTATGGCACTGGAACACCTGGTCCTGTGTGTTATGGCACTGGAACACCTGGTCCTGTGTGTTATGGCACTGGAACACCTGGTCCTGTGTGTTATGGCACTGGAAAAATTAAACTGCAATTCAGACTAAAACAGCAAACTCCTAAACTCATTTTTACATCTTTCAAATGAAAAGATAATATTAAACTGCTTGGGTTTGTTTTCATCAGCCTCAGTTTACTTGTTATGCGTCTGTCAGAGTGAGTTATTAACCACATATTGCCATCATGTCACCCTTGAAAAGAGGCACTTGTGTGTAGTTGGTTTACCTGATTAGAAGAATTATTCTTAAATTCTACAGCCTTGGACTTCACATATAATGTTGTTCGTATTTCACAGTTGCAGTCCTGATTTGTGGGATTTCCTGCCATGAAAGCCTTTGGCTGGTCCGAATACCAGAGATAATTCTTTCCTCCTCCTCAGGTTGGCAGATCCCCTAACCAATGTCAGCATGCTTGGATATATAGGGAGTCAGCCCACATCATGAAATCAGTCTTTTCTTGCTGTGGGAGCTACAAGCAGTGTTTCAGTGCATCAGTCGGTCTGCACCAAAGAGAAGTCATCAGAAAGATAAGTACCCCATTGGGGAACTCCTTTCTTTTGCTTTAAACTCATGTCAGATAAAGTAAATAATTGCCTCTGCTGTGGTAAGCAAATCCCATACAGAGACTTCCACTCGCCGTGTGTCACTTGTTTAGGCCTGGATCACGATGACCCTAGTTGCCACTGTTGTGCCCATTTTAACTCTAGGACCATCAGACGTAACGGCCAAGGTGTTAGCTAGATTTCTTACTCTTGAATCTTCTCATTAGCTTCCAATGATGTCCGTCTGTCATTTGGAGGTTGACCAGCCTAGGTGTAAGAAGGAAAAAGATAGAGAGACCCAAGCTTAGACCCTCAGATGACAACCATTCTCCATCTGTTTCTCCTTCTTGACTTGTGATTGTTGAAGAAAGCGAGGTGCTTTTGCAGCCCCCTTCTCTGCCTGAGGTGGTGGTGATGGAGGCCTCTGTTGAGATTCATTCAGAGACCAGCATGCCATCTGGTCCCTGTACGTCTGCACAGGCCCTTGCCTTCAGCTCATTGGTCAGGTCTGGGACCACTCTGTAGGTCTTGGCTTCTGAAGAGGGCTCTCCTCCTGGTGATGTTCCTTTGCAGCTTCGGCCTACACCAGTTTATCTTTCTTTCAGAGAGACAGGCATCAGGATGTTGGACGTCCCTAGGTCCAAGGCCAAAGCAACTCCTAAACAAAGTACTGCTGCAGGGCCTTTGCCTAGGCCTACTAACTCCTTTTCTCAGGGATACCAACAGGACATAATTGGGTCTAGACAAGCACCAGGGGATGCCTCTCCAGGTAAAAGAAAATGGGTTTCTACTTCAGAAGCTTTCCCGGATCCTTTTGAATCTTGAGGAGGAGTCAGACCTAGACGGGTCTTGTTCTGAAGAAGGGCCCTTCCTCACTTCCTTTGAGGATTCAGATTTAGAGGAGAACCTGGCCTCTACCCCCCCCCCCCCCAAGAGGATCTCACCTTTGGAGAGACTCTCCATGTTATGAGTGAACATTTCTAGTGGGAAGAAAGGACTACCCTCAGTGAATAGTGAGTTCTTGGGTCTACTAGAACACAAACCTCTTGCTATTTCACCCATTTTTAGAGGTGGTTGAGGATGTCTTCCAGGATTCCTCCTTGAATCCTGACTCTCTTCCCCCAGCCCCTTGTAAGCTAGACAGGTTTTATAGGGTACAGAACTCCCATAAATACCTTTTCAAAAATCCACCTGCTGATCCATAGTTGGACACCTCAGGATGCAAAGGGGCTAGAGCCAGTTCCTCTAGGAACCCTTCATCTACCGATAAAGAGAGCAGAGCCCTTGATAGATTTGGTAAAAAGGTATATACATCAGCCACCCTTACTATGAGGGCTCTCAATTGTCAATTTCACATGATTAAATATCAGCAAACCATTTGGATCAACTTATCCAAAAGGTCTCTTCACTGGAGGATAGAAACCTCTCTAAAGAGCTTTGGATCTCCACCACACCAGTTCTCAGGTAACTAGGCATTCCTTACACTGTGGCTATGATGCTGTTGAGGCTTCTAGCAATGAAGCTGTAACTGGCTCATTTATTAGAAGCATGCATGGCTTAGGGAACAGTACCTTCCTGACCATGTTAAATCTAACCTTCTTGATGCTCCCTTTGACAAGGAATTCCTCTCTGGATCTAAAGCTGAGGCTGTTCTTAAAAAGATGGAGGACAAAGCTAAGGCTTTGTGAAAGACTTCCTCCAAGTTCAGCCTCCCAGGTTTAGTAGGAACTTCCCCACTAAACACTGGTCCTTTCCATCCCAACCTAGAGTCAGATAAAGGAAAACCCACAGCAAGAAAGGACTCGTAGGCAGTGGAAACAGCTGCAGAGACCCAGGCAAGGGAATTCTATGCCCCAGGCTTCTGCCAGAGAGCAACTATGACTCTGTCACCCCATTCCCCCACCCCCAGCAAGATTAGGAGGAAGTCTGTCCCTGTTCAAACAAAAGTGGGCTCACATCACTTCAGACAAGTGGGTTCTAAACATTATTTCACATGGTTACAAGCTCACTTTCAAAAAGCCTTTAAAGTAGTCAAGCTATCCAGATATTCCTCAGAATCAAAAAACAGAGGTCCTTTCTCATATCCAAATCTTTTGCTGTCAGGGATCAGTGGAACCAGTTCCAGAACATAAAAAAGGCAAAGAGTTCTACTCCAGGCTATTCCTGATTCCCAGAAAAGAAGGATGTTGGCACCCTATCTTAGACCCGTCCAACCTCAATCAATTTCTCCTGGTTCCAAAATTCAAAATGTTGACTCTTCAAAAAATCCTGCCCATGATAGCCCCATGACCTTTTATGGTCTCTCTGGATCTAAAAGATACCTACCAGTACATCCCAACTCAAAAATCACACAGACGTTTTCTTTGCTTCTGAGCAGGTTCCATTCACTATCAATTTTCAGTACTGCCTTTGGCTTGTCTACTGCTCCGAGGGTTTTCACTGAGTGCTTAGCCCCTGCAATTGGCTTCTGTAGGGCCAGAGGGGTCCAAATATATCCCTACCTGGACGATTGTCTGATACAGGCCACAAATCTAACAAAACTTTACAAGGATCTGAAGTTTACACAAGACCTCTTTTGAACCTCCCTTGGCTTCATGATAAATCTGCAAAAATCCAACACTGTTCCATCTAGTAGGATAGTCTTCTTGGGGGCACTCTTGGACTCCTCACTTCAAAAAGCCTTCCTTCGCCAGACAAAGTCTCCTTTTTGACCCACTAGTTTCAAAGTATCCAGAAGAAACAATGCATCCCAGCCAGGGAGTTTCTCCGAGCACTGCAATACATGGCATCTTGTATCCTCACGTTCCTCTGGCCAGGCTGCACATGAAGAAATTCTAGTGGTACCTCAAAAATGTAATGCCAAATGGAAAGATATTCAGGGAGGTATTTGGTGTAACTCCAAAAATTTAACAAAATTCTATCATACTAAAATGGCTACTAATAAATTTCATTGGTTAGTAAAATACTATTTTATAGAAAACAAAAACAAACCAGTTAACTCTTATTATATTAGTAAGATAATAACCTCCTTTAAAAATTTCATTTTCAGGAACACTGAATGTAGGGCATAGATTTCTTTGTATTTCCAATTGTCTACACCCAAGATAGTATTAATACATTTAATTTTACAACAATGACTACATTTAAATACAAAAACCTGTTATACTGGTATCAATTACTAAACAATGGGAAGTTACAAAATGTTAATTAATGTTACTTAATATGACTATGTCATTAATATGTCTGAGTTAAGTAAAGACGTGATTAGGAATTCAAAACTGTAGACAATTCGTTGAATGCAAGGTTAATCTAATGCAACCAATAGTTAGAAATTATTTCCCCACATTAATTGATTTATTCATTATTCAAATGCACCAGAATATAATTGGAAAGGGACTTCTATCTAATGTATATAAGGTACTTAAGAAATGAACAGTATGTCACAGAGAAAACTACTGGGATTATTTTAGTCTCGTTAATAAATTTTCAGATGTGCTTAGTGCATGTAATGAAACATTTTATAAATATAATTATGTAATATTAAATCAATAATTATAAATAACATTGGGAGAATTAATATTAATTGAAAAGGAAGACATATTTATAGACATTATTTCTAATCATTAGTTAAAAGCAGAACGAATGTTTGTGTTAGCAGAAGAAATGTTTATAGTATGTATGGAACTCCCTTAGAAATCAATCCTAATAAGAGGAGAGCATACTGCACATAGTTAAAGCATTTTAATTACTGTGGAATTGTTTTAACCCAAATGTAAAGTGTATAACAATATATTTTGAACTGTGTTTTTAAATCTGTATTTTCTTAATTGAATAATTAATTGTATAATTAATGTTTTAGGCGGGAACTTTTTGTATAAAAAGGAGGTGGGTGTTTTGTAATGTTGTTCTGATGAAGTCCAGTTGTATCTGGATGAAAGCGCTCAACTATCGTTGGTTCATTTAATAGAATAAAAGAGAGCTTTGGTTGGATGTGCCTGGATTTTACAATTTTTCAGCTGGAGACGGTTGTTTGTTGCAAGTACTTAAGAAATGAACAGTATGTCACAGAGAAAACTACTGGGATTATTTTAGTCTCGTTAATAATAACACTCCAAGTGAAGATGATAGAAAACTAATACTCCAATCTTCAAAACAAACTACTTCATCACTAAGGTAGAGGATATTCTCTTGGACGTTCTTACATAGAGCCTTTATCACACCACTTAAAGTTAAATTGATGTTTAATAAAGACATAGGATGTATATATAAACTAAACATTAAAGCTGACTGGCAGCATATGTTTTATAATTGTATAAAACTTAAAACATATTTGGATAATATGAATTCTCTCTTGCAGTCTGTTTATAATAATAAATTTATGCTGACCAAATCTCTTACTTTATTTAATACACCTATTCCCACTTGTGTCATGAAAGTAAAGTACACTCTTTTATGGAGCATCTTAACATTAGCAAGAAAAGTCTCCCCAAGAACTGGAAGAATCAAGCACTCCTACTGTGAATGAATTTGTACACTCTGAAACTGAAGTATGTCATCTTGAACTCATCAGGATCAAGACAAGAACATCTAGAATCACCTTTTCATATAATATGTGGCTGAAATTCAAAGAACTGCTGAATAAACAGACTTTTATAATTAACATCTACTCATCTCATTTCATTTTCTGTTTAAAAAGCTTTGTTTTATAGTAGACACTATTGTAAATAGTTATTTTAGTTCTTTATTATTGTTCTTTTAGATATGTATATTTGTTTTATAATATTTCTGTTATCCTATATTAATGTTTTGTTGTTAAAATTTTCATAAAAAAACAATTAAGAAAAAAATGTATGGTGCTAGCACTCTGTTTTTGACCACTGAGATATAGCCGATCCCTTGTCTCCAAGAGGAGTTTGCTTGGTAGGTACAGGCTTGTGCCCAAAACCAGGACCTTCCATTCAGATTTACTTGCCAGGGCCAAACTCGCACCACAGAGACAGATGGGGGGTCACTTTCAACACCTCCAATCCCAAGGGAAGTGCAAGGTTCAGTTGAAGGACAGGGACATAAACTGGAAAGAGCTTATGTGCAAAAAGCCCTGATACCTTTCAAGAAAAATGGAAACCAGGAGTCCTGTTAGTCAAAACGGACAACACCACAGTTATGTGGAACATAAACAAGCAGGGAGACACCCATTCTTACCTTCTATGCTGCTTAACAGTGCAAGTTTGGGAAACTGCACACTCTCTGGGGTTGCACCTTCTGGCATAGTACTGTCCAAGATCTTAAAACACTCTAGCAGATCACCTCAGCAGAAATTAGATGGACCCCCACGAATGGCATCTGCATCGGTAAATACTTCTCGGCATGTCCTAGACATGGGGAGTCCAACAGACAAACCTATTTGCCACCAAGGAAAACACTCATCTGGAAAGATTCTGTTCCAGTGTCAAACAGAAATCAGTTTGGAGAACAGATGCTCTCTCCTTCCTTTGGACTCATCTCTTCATTTATGCATTCCCTGCCTTACCACTACTATCTCAAGTGCTTCTAAAGATAAGAGAAGAGGGCCCAAGGGCAATACTGATAGCCACAGACTGGCCCAGGCAGCACTGATATCCTCTGCTTCTTGAACTAACCAACCAGAGTCCATGGCTGTTGCCTCAGGGAGTGAACCGTCTAACTCTGGATAAGGGAAGGATTGTGCACCCCAGCCTGCAGACACTCAGCCTTTCAGTCTGGCTAATTCCACATCATCCAGGAACAAGTTAACCCTAAGCAAATGATCCAGAACATTCTCAAGGAGTCTAGAAGGCCTAGCACTAGGAAATCGTACTCAGCTAAATGGAAAAGATTTTCAATCTGGTGCCAGCAGCGGCATAACAATCCTGATTCAGCCCATATTTCTGTAATTCTAGATTACCTGACTAGTCTGGTTGATAAAGGCTTTTCCTACTGCTTCAATGAAATTCATGCCTCTGCCATATCTGCTCTTCCTCCTGTCATTTCACATCCCCTGCTAAGACATCAGACCACCTAGAAGGCAAACCTACCTCTCCTTGGGACCTTAACTTTTTTCTGGAAAAATTGCTCTGCAGCCTCTGCCCAACTGAAGTTTCTAACTTGGAAAACTGCCCTACTGCTGGCTGTCACCTCAGCCAGGAGGGTCTCTGAACTGCAGGCTCTCATGGCAGTGGAACCTTTCCACATCTTCCACCCAGACAGGGTTTCCCTCTGAACTAACCCTTCTTTCATGCCCAAGGTGGTCACTGAAACTTCTCTAAATCAAGCCATTCACCAGCCTACATTCTTTCCCAACCCCCAGAACAAAGGGGAAAGAATACTTCATTCCCTGAATGTGCATAGGTAGTTCCGCTAGTATCTTGACAGAACAAGACCTTTGAGGAAATTTGATCAGATTTTTGTGAATTTGCCCCTGGCTCCAAGGGAAAACCAGCTTCTAAACAAACTGCCTCAAAATGGATCTCCCACTGTATCTCCTTTGTTACAGCCATCATGGCAAAAAGTCTCCTGAGGCTTTCAGGTCACACTCCACTAGGACTTCTGCAATCTGTGCTGCCTTCTTGAATGGGGTCCCTAATAAGGACATCTTATTAGCTGCCACCTAGTCATCTGTCCATACCTTCACCAGACACTACCGCTTGGCAGCCTTTTCTAGATCCATAGCAGGATCCGCCACTGCCATCCTGCAGGACATCCTCTCCTCTCCCTAATGTCCTTCTTCCCTCCTTTGGGAATCTTCCCACATATCAGGACTGCAACAGTGAAACATGAAGAACATAGTACAGATGTCCTTCAAGGATGCATCTGCAGTCCTAACATATGGGTTGTCCTGCCTCAGGCAGCCCTTCGGTCGGCCGGATTCCAAAGTCTGGGTCTAGCCTCGGCTGATGTCGCACTTCACCCGACGTCATAGCTGCTGTTTATTGGGTATAAAGGCATCAGCCGACGCCATTTTCCTCAGTCTTTCTTGCCGCGTGGTGCCCGAAGCAGAAGCTGTTCGCAAGTGCCGGTCGGTCAGATCCAGAGATTTCTACTACCGAAGACTTCTAAAAAGCTAAGTACCCCGTTGGGGACTTTTTCTTGCCTCAGCCGATGTCAGACAAAGTAAATAATTGTTTAACTTGTGGGAAACAAATACCTCATAAGGATTTCCACTCGTACTGCCTTCCTTGCTTAGGCCCAGACCACGACGTATCAGCTTGTCTAGCCTGTGCTTCCTTCAACCGACGGACACTTAGACGTCGGTTGGAGTTTGCAGAGGAGTTTTTTGGTCCCGCTTTTGCATACAAAATGCCGTCGGAGACTCCGACTACTCAATTAGCTAAAAAACGCAAGGAAAAGGACCGACACTCACGGTCCGTGGTTTCGGCTGAAACCACGGTTAGGCCAACAGCGAGTGTCTCGGTTTCGGCTGAAACCGATCCCCCGGTTCTTCCTTCGGCCGAAAGCATGCCTCCGATAGCTGAGGCCTCACAGAGCATGGCTGAATCTGCTACTGAATTTACTGCTACAGAAGCAGGCACCCAGGATTTGTCAGACACTATTCCTTTAGACATATCTACTCCTGCACGTGGGGCTGCTAGACCCCCTGCTTCTATGTCTATCAAGGCTTTTGCCAGGGCTAAAGCAGCTAAATCTTCTAAGGCCTTACCTGCTAAAACTCCTTCACATAGGCCTACCTCTAGTTCACAAATGCTCAGCCTGGCTGAGGATCTCATTTCTTTGATCAGGGGATCCCAACCTCACCCAGACAGGGCCTCTCAGCCCCCTCCAGACAAGAGGCCTAGGACTGAACCCCCGGAACCTGTCTCTACAGATTTCTCCTCGGATGACTCAGACATTTCAGACCCTCACGAAGGCCCATATTCTCCTTACGAGGATTCTGATGCAGAAGACTCCATTCCTTCTGCTTCTCCTCCTGAAGAATTTTCCTTTGGGGAAACTTTGCATGCTATGAGGAACACTTCCAATGGCAGGGCCAGGATTTTTCAGATTCAAGGAAAAGGCTTAGGACCTTTTTACACTTACCACAGCATAGGCCTTTAGCCATTCCGCCAGTACTAACAGTTGTTGATGATGCATATAATGATGTCTGTACTGCCCCTGATTCTCTTCCTCTGGCCCCTGCCAAACCAGACAGATATTACAGGGTCCCGGACACACATTACCATTTGTATAAGGCTCCTGTTGCAGACCCTGAAACCATTTCACAGGGCCCTAAAGGTGGCAGCTGCCTCTGCCAAAACCCTCTTCCCTCTGAAAGGGAATCTAGAGCATTAGAGAGATGGGGTAAAAGGTTTATACTTCTGCTACTCTTTCGCCAGGGCCTTGAACTGTCAATTTCACATGATTCAGTACCAGGAATTTTGTTAGATCAGATAAACAAAAAACTGTCTTCTCCTGAACCTTTAGATCGCAAGTCCCTTCTGGATTTGGTACATAACTCTCAGCAGGTCAGTAACCATTCCTTAAAATGTGGCTATGATGCACTGGAGGCTTCCTTTAGATCAGCTATGACTGGAACAGTGATTCGAAGGCATGCCTGGTTAAAAGAACAATCCTTACCAGACCATGTTAAGTCAAAACTCCTAGATGCTCCCATGGAGAAACAAAGTTTGTTTGGCTCCCCTGCACAGGAGGTTCTAAAGAAGGTGGAAGAAAAAGCAAAATCTGTCCAAACAGTCAAGGATTTCTTACAGGTCCAACCTCCGAGGTTTAGCCGAAATTGGCCTTCGAAGAATTGGTCCTTTCCAGACAACTCCAGAGCCCAGAGAGGCAGAAATAGACGCCCCAGAGGCAGAGGTCAATCTAGGGGTGCCTACAGGGGACGTCAGTGGCAACCTACCAACCAGAGAAATACTGCCACAGATTCATCTACAACCACTTCCACGGGGCAGACACAATGACTTGGCTCTAGTTCCGCCTACCAGGGAACAACTGGAAGCCCCCTTGGGTGGAAAGCTAGCCTTATTCTCTGACAACTGGCATTACATTACAGGAGACAAATGGACTTTACAAACAATAGACAAGGGCTACAGGTTTCACTTCCACACTTTACCAAAAAAGAGAGGAATGCCAAACCTACCACCAAGCCAAAAAACAGGCGCTCTAAGACAAGTCAACAACTTACTAAGGATGAGAGCTATAGAAGAGGTACCACCTATGGAACAAGGCCAAGGATTTTACTCCAGGCTTTTCCTTGTACCAAGAAAAGAAAATCAATGGAGACCTATTCTAGACTTGTCCGCACTGAACACATACCTCATTGTACCAAAATTCAAAGTGCTGACCCTCCAGCAGCTTCTTCCCATGCTGGGCAAGGAGTCTTGGCTGGTGACTCTAGATCTCAAGGAGGCATACCTGCACGTCTCTATACAACCAGATTGCAGAAGACACCTCAGATTTCTTGCAGGATCAGAGCATTATCAATTCTCAGCATTGCCTTTTGGCTTATCTACTGCGCCCAGAGTATTCACGAAATGCCTGGCATCAGTAATTGCTCATTGCAGGCTTCAGGGAATTCAAATTTACCCATACCTGGACGACTGCCTAATACAAGCGGACAACAAGGCAAAATTAACAAAAGATTTGGAAAATGTCATACAACTGTTGCAAGCCTTGGGATACACAGTCAACATGCAAAAGTCAAGACTAGTACCATCCCAAAGGATAACATTCTTGGGTGCATAACTGGATACATCAATTCAGATGGCTTTTCTCACAGAAGAAAAACAAAAGCAACTACCAGCCTACTTCATGACATTAACAACACAAACTCGGCTTACTGCAAGGAAAGTCCTGCAAGCCCTGGGCTACATGGCATCATGCATAATATTGGTTCCACATGCCAGGTTACATATGAGAAAGTTACAATGGTACCTAAGGAATGTATGGTCTCAACACAAGCACAGTCTGGAAGCCCAGATTCCAATAATTCCATGCCTGAAGCAAGAATTCCTGTGGTGGGCTCAGGCCTGTCAGTGGAACAGAGGCTTGCCTTTCCACAAACCTCATCCAAGCCAGACCATCACCACGGACGCCTCAGACCTAGGATGGGGGGCACACATGGTGGACAAGTGTATTCAAGGCCTATGGACCCAAGACCAGCTGAATCTACACATAAATCTAAAGGAGATGTTGGCAGTGAAAAATGCGATCCAGGCATTCAGACCACTGCTTCAACGGGGTCATCTGCTGATAAGGACCGACAATACCACAGTCATGTGGTACATCAACAAACAGGGAGGTACACATTCATATCCTCTATGCCGGATGGCAATGGACCTGTGGAATGTGGCCCTGAATCTCAACATTCAACTTCAGGCCAGATTTGTACCAGGAAAAGAAAATTCTCTAGCAGACACCTTAAGCAGAACTACCACGGATGCTCATGAATGGATGCTGCATCCAGATATCTTCAAAGCCATAACAAAGAAATGGGGACTACCAGACATAGACCTGTTCGCCTCCCCACACAACCACCAATTGAAGAAATTCTGCACAAGAGCATACCACCCACTTGCTTGGAGGGTGGACTCCCTTTCCTTCAGCTGGAAAAACCTGACAGCATATGCATTTCCACCTCTTCCCTTGATGTACAAAGTTCTACTGAAGATCAGAGAGGATCAGCCAAGGGTAATCCTGATAGCTCCAGACTGGCCGAGGCAACATTGGTACCCGCTACTGAGAAGCATGTCTCGGACACACGCATGGCCTCTTCCTCTATGTCCCTTACTTCTAACACAGGACAACTACAAGATCCTACATCCAAACTTGAAAACACTGCAGCTAGCTGCTTGGAATATTGCATAAAACAAAATAACCCAGGTTTATCCCAGAGGGTTAAGGACATTATCCTGGAGGCACGCAGACCTTCCACAAGGAAGACTTATTCAGCCAAGTGGAAAAGATACCTCATTTGGAGTGCAGCAAAGGGAGAAAATGTCTCATTGGCAAACATAGCACACATCCTGGAATATTTAGCAGAACTGTTCCACAATGGCCTGTCTTACTCCTCCATTAAGATTCATGCATCAGCAATTTCAGCAGAATACAACATGGATCCTCCTGTCTTCTCTCATCCTCTACTCAGGCAGTTTTTGAGAGGAATCAAAAATGTAAAACCTCCAAGAAACCACCTTTACCTACATGGGATCTCAACTTTGTGCTGGAAAAGTTAACACTTCCTCCTTTTGAACCAGCAGCAACAGCAGAATTACAGTTCTTGTCTTGGAAAACTGCTTTCCTGCTAGCAATCACTTCAGCAAGAAGGGTATCTGAGTTACAGGCGTTAATGGCAGTACAACCCTTCCTTATCTTCCATCAGGACAGAGTCTCTCTGAGAACTAACCCTACCTTTATGCCAAAAGTGGTCTCCAGAGTATCATTGAACCAAGCGATTCATTTACCTACATTCTTCCCCAACCCACAAAACAGGGGGGAAAGACTACTACATACCTTGGATGTGCACAGACAATTACGCTACTATCTGGACAGAACTAAGACCAGCAGAAAAAACTGACCAGCTTCTGGTAGCATATGCAACAGGAATGCAAGGAAAAGCAATTTCAAAACAGACAATCTCAAAATGGATAGGAAATTGCATTCAATTTTGCTACTCTTTTCATGGAAAGACAACTCCTGAAAATATCAGACCTCATTCCACAAGAGCTACAGCCACCACTACAGCTTTCCTACTAGGAGTGGCTACCAAAGACATTTTAGAAGCTGCTACTTGGAGCTCCGTGCATACATTTGCCAAGCATTATAATCTTCCCTTATATTCTAGATCCCGAGCAGGTTTTGCAACTGCTGTTTTGCAAGGGATCTTAACTACACCATCTTTATCTTAGTGCCTCCTCCCCAGTTTGGCTATGGTATTCTACCCATATGTTAGGACTGCAGATGCATCCTTGAAGGACATAGTACAGTTTTGTACCTACCATAAATGTAGATGTCCGATAGGTATGCATCTGCAGTCAGGATTACCCACCCTCCTTCCCTCTGTGGTATTCCTAGGGTATTTACCCTCTTTTTAGCTAGCTGGGGGAATCTATTATGGTGTATTTGTTTGTATATATGTATATATATATATATATATATATATATATATATATATATATATATATATATATATATATATATATATTCTTATATTGTTTGCTCTCTACTGTTTGGAATTATTTGCATTTATCCAAATTTAGCCTTCCTAGAGGGCACCTGGCATCTGGGGCAAGAAACACTGAGGAAAATGGTGTCGGCTGATGCCTTTATACCCAATAAACAGCAGCTATGACGTCAGGTGAAGTGCGACATCAGCCGAGGCCAGACCCAGACTTTGGAATCCGGCCGACCGAAGGGCTGCCTGAGGCAGGACAACCCATATGTTAGGACTGCAGATGCATACCTATCGGACATCTACATTTATGGTAGGTACAAAACTGTACTTTATGTATACTTACTGTAAATGTAGAATGATGTTCATCGTGTTACACTGCTGCAGTCATTACACTTGGGTTATCCTGCCGTCAGGCGGTTCCCCAGTTGGCCTGAGTTCCAAAGTCTTGGTCCGGCATCGGTTGTCACCTCCTCCCTGACATTAGTGTGACAGGGGTACATAAGATGCAGCTGACGCCATTTTCTTCAGTCTTTCTTGCCTCGCGGTGCCTGAAGCAAAGCAGTTCGCAAGTGCCGGTCGGCCGTCTCCTGAGATTTTCTTTTAACGAATCCAGAACCGAAGTATTCTACAAAGCTAAGTACCCCGTTGGGGAAACTTTTTCTTGCCTCAGACCAATGTCAGTAAAAGTTAATAACTGTATTTCTTTTGGGAAGCAAATACCTCATAAGGATTTCCATTCCTATTGTATCCCATGCCTAGGCCCAGACCACAAAGTCACTGGTTGTCGGTTTTGTGCTAGGTTTAACAAGCGCACTATTAAACATCGGTTTGATTTTGCCCAACATTATTTTGGTAGAAAATTAAATTATACCATGCCATCGGAACTTCCGACGACCAGAATATACAAAAAGCGCAAAGACAAGGATAGGCATCCGAGGCCCAAAACTGACAACGAAGCCTCTTCTAGGCCAGTCGCCGGTTCTCCGGTTTTCAGTGAGGTGCCTTTGCAGCCTCTGACGACCGCTTCTGTAGAACCACAGGCCACCTCTGACTCCCCCCTGGAGATGGCTGGGCCTTCGGATGCACAAGTTATTCAGCCAACCGAAACTAACCCTTCTGAGGGGATCCGGAGTAGCTGAGCAACCCACAGCCTCAGAGGGTGTCTTCAGGCCTACTCAGTTAAGCATTAAACCCTCAGCTAAGTCCAAGCCTCCCTTAAAATCAAAGAAACAAATACAGCATTCTCCAGGACAGGCCTCCATGCCTAAGAAACAAATGCTCAAAATGGCCGAAGACCTAATCACTCTGATCAGGGGGTCCCACCCCCCTCCTGATAAAAGGCCTAGACAGGATGCAGACTATTATTCATCTGACCAGGTGTCCATCTCTTCTGATTCACCCTCAGACCTAGGATATTCTTTACCCCCTTATGAGGATTCTGATGCTGTGGAATCAATTCCATCAGCCTCACTGCCTGAGGACTACTCCTTTGGGGAAACCCTACATATCATGAGGGAGCATTTCCACTGGGAAAGCCAGGATTACTCAGAATCCAAGAAAAGGCTCAGAGACTTCCTTTTGTTACCTCAACACAGACCCCTTGCTATTCCGCCAGTGTTAGATATTGTGGATGATGTGTATACTGAATCCAGCTTAAATCCTGATTCCTTACCTCCAGCTCCTGTTAAACCTGACAGATACTACAGAGTCCCTGACTCACAGAAATTTCTGTATAAAAGCCCTGTAGCTGACCCTGAAACTATTTCTCAGGGACCCAAAGGGGTTAAGGCCTCATCAGCCAAGAATCCATTTCCCTCTGACAGAGATTCCAGAGCATTAGACAGATGGGGAAAGAAAGTATATATGTCTGCAACTTTAGCAATGAGAGCTTTAAATTGCCAGTTTCACATGCTAAAATATCAGCAATTTTTACTGTCTCAGTTAAAACAAAAAATGCTTCCAGAATCAGATCCTCCTAATTTTAAAGAAATGCAGGATTTATTGCATGCAGCTGAACAAGTGGGAAAGCATACTTTGCAATGTGGTTTTGATTCTCTAGAGGCCTCCTGCAGAGCAGCAGTTACAGGCTCTGTCATTAGAAGACATGCTTGGTTAAAACAACATACATTACCAGATCATGTTAAAGTAAAATTATTGGATGCACCTTTGCAGCAGGATGTGTTATTTGGAGTTAAGGCAGAAGAGGTATTAAGGAAAATGGAGGATAAGGCAAAATCTATGCAAATGGTGAAGGATTTCTTACAGGTTCAGCCTCCTATATTTAGCAGAAACTGGCCAACTAAGAATTGGTCCTTTCCAATTACAGACAGACCTCAAAGGGGAAGATACAGACGTCCAAGAGGTAGAGGCCAAACACAAGGTCCTTACAGGCCTAGACAATGGGTTGCATCAGGCCAGAAAGAAGGGGAAGACAGGCCCCAGCCATATAAAAAAGCAGCTCCAATGACTTCCCACTACAGCTGCCAAACAAATCACTCTTGGTAGCCCCCTTGGGAGGAAAACTGGCACTCTTCTACCACAATTGGCAAATGATCACCAAAGACAAATGGGTTCTCAACATTGTATTTCAAGGTTACAGGTTCCACTTTCACAATCTGCCAAGGTTAAAAGGAACGCCAAATCTGCCAACAAATCAATGGGCAGAGGCTCAAAAACAAATTACAGCACTCATGGATATGAGAGCTATTCAAAAGGTACCATCACAGGAGCAAGGACAAGGATTTTACTCAAGACTCTTTCTGGTACCCAGAAAGGACAAAGTCTGGAGGGCCATTCTGGATCTTTCGTCTCTAAACACTTACGTGGATGTTCCGAAATTCAAAATGTTGACACTACAGCAGTTTCTTCCCATGCTGGGCAAGAAAGCTTGGCTCGTGACCTTGGACCTCAAGGAGGCATACCTGCATATCCCTATCAGACAAAACTGCAGAAGATACCTCAGATTCATAGCTGGTTCAATGCATTACCAATTCTCTGCACTGCCCTTTGGCTTATCTACTGCACCCAGGGTCTTCACAAAGTTCCTGGCACCAGTAATTGCATTTTGCAGACAGAAAGCAATTCAAATTTATCCGTACCTGGACGACTGCCTGATTCAAGCAGAGAGCAAGGACATTCTTCTAAAGCATCTGGCGTTTGTAAAAAAAGTTATTAAGTTGCCTGGGGTACACAGTAAATGAAAAGAAATCAAAACTAGTGCCCTCACAAGAGATTATATTCCTGGGTGCCAGCTTGAACACAACGGCCCAGATGGCTTATCTCACGCCAGACAAGCAAGGACAACTGACTCAATACATTCAACTGATGGCAACAAAGACCCAACTCCCTGCAAGAAAAATTTTGCAGGCCTTGGGTTACATGGCATCCGGCATACTACTAATTCCATATGCCAGACTGCATATGAGGAAACTACAATGGTACCTAAAGAATGTATGGTCTCAACACTGTCAAAGTTTGGAAACAGTTATACCACTAATTCCTTGCCTTCAACAGGAGTTTCAATGGTGGGCTCAAGCTTGTCACCTCAACAAGGGACAGCCTTTTATACAACCCACAACCAGGCAAATACTGACAACAGTTGCATCAGATTACGCCTGGGGAGCACACATGGCAGGCAAATGTATTCAGGGCACGTGGCCCGCAGAACAAAGGCATCTTCACATCAGTCAAAAAGAGATGCTGGCTGTACAAAATGCCCTTATAGCTTTCAAGGACCTGCTGCATCCAGGACAACTACTACTAAAGACGGACAACACCACAGTTATGTGGTACATAAACAAGCAAGGGGGCACTCACTCCTACCTCCTATGCAGACAAGCCATGACCTTGTGGAACACAGCTATAAACCTTCAAGTTCATCTGCAAGCACAATTCCTGCCAGGAGAGAAAAACACACTGGCAGACGACTTAAGCAGAAACATCATGGATCCCCACGAATGGGAATTGAATCCACAAATATTCAGAATGATAGCACAGAAATGGTGGAGCCCGGACATAGATCTGTTTGCATCCCCAATAAACTGCCAGCTAGAAAAGTTCTGCACAAGGAGTTACCATCCACAAGCATAGAAACTGGATGCCCTCTCATTCAGCTGGGAGAACCTACAAGTATACGCTTTCCCACCACTACCTCTCCTGCCAAAGTTACTCATAAAAGTCAGGCAAGAAGAGCCAAAGATGATCCTGATTGCACCAGACTTGCCACGCCAGCACCAGTACCCAATCTTAAGGAGCTCAGCACAAGAAGCACCCTGGATTTTGCCTCAAATCCCACATCTGCTGATCAGCACAACAATCAAATACTACACAGCCAGCTAAAGACCTTAAACCTAGCTGCATGGAAGATTCCTGAGTCAAGCAAGCAATGCCTCTCTCCAAAGCTGTTATGAATGTCATTCTGGAGGCCAGAAGGCCTAGTACTCCTATTCGGATAAATGGAAGAGATTCTGTGCCTGGAACCAAGCTCACAGCCTTGACCCTCTTGTCCCAAACCTTCCTCAGATACTACAATACTTAACTGAGATGCTGGACAAAGGCCTCTCCTTCTCATCCATCAAGATCCATGCCTCTGCCATCTCTGCTCATTACAACACGGATCCATCAATTTTCTCTAATCCTCTGTTAACACAGTACCTCAGAGGGGCTAAAAACATAAGACCACGCCGTAGAGCACCTACTCCAACTTGGGACCTCAACTTTGTTTTGGAAAAATTAACTTTACCTCCTTTTGAGCCAGCTAACACAGCAGAATTAAAATATATCTCTTGGAAAACTGCTCTGCTCCTGGCAATAACATCAGAACTAAGAGTTTCAGAGTTTCAGAATTACAGGCACTAATGGCAGTTGAAACTTTCCTCATTTTCCACCAGGACAGGGTGTCTTTAAGAACTAACCCTACGTTTATGCCAAAGGTGGTATCCAGTTTGGCTCTAAACCAAAGTATTCACCTGCCAACTGTTTATCCTAAACCACAGAATAAAGGAGCAATTATTGGTAGCATATGCTGCAGGAGCACAGGGAAAAGCCATTTCAAAACAGACTATTTCAAAATGGATAGGACATTGTATACGTTTCTGCTACACATACCATGGAAAACCTGTACCTAGCAGCATTAGATCTCACTCCACCAGGGCAACAGCCACTTCAACTGCCTACCTCAGGGGAGTACCTACAAAGGATATTTTGGAAGCAGCAACTTGTAGTTCTGTACATACCTTCACCAAGCATTACCATCTGCGTCTATACTCTAAATCCAGAGCTGGCTTCGCCACTGCAGTGCTGCATGGCCTTATAGCCACCCCTAATGCCTTATAGAACCAGCCACCCTACCTCAGCTTTGGGATTCTACCCAAGTGTAATGACTGCAGCAGTGTAACATGATGAACATAGTACAGTTTTGTACCTACCATAAATGTAGATGTTCGAGTGTATACACTGCTGCAGTCCAGGTTACCCCCTCCTTCCCCTCTTACTGGCTGGTACGTACCTATGTCTTCTACCCTTACTACCTATGGGGAGTATTTGCTGGTAGCTGTAAGTTGTTTTTTTTTTTTTGCTTTTCTTATGTATGTTTTATTAGCAATTGGAATTGCCTACCTATTTAGAGGCACCTGACATCTGGTGCAAGAAAAACTGAAGAAAATGGCGTCTGCTGCATCTTATATACCCCTGTCGCACTGACGTCAGGGAGGAGGTGACAGCAACCGAAGCCGGACCAAGACTTTGGAACTCAGGCCGACTGGGGAACCGCCTGACGGCAGGATAACCCAAGTGTAATGACTGCAGCAGTGTATACACTCGAACATCTACATTTATGGTAGGTACAAAACTGTACTTTAGAGTGTATTCACTGCTGCGGTCTTCTTTCCCTCCCTCCTTCTCCCTTACCCTATTAGGTAGTTACTTATAACCTGTTTTCTAGCTATGGGAACACCCCTTGGCCTGTATTCCTGTAGGGGCTCTCTTCCTAAGTTACGTACTGCTCACTTGTGGCACCTACCTGTTAGGGGACAAGAAAAAAAATGATTTTATACTGTAGGCTGGCTCCTTATATACCCAACTGTACTGACGTCAGTTAGGTGTCCACCAGCCTTAGGAGGAGATAAGAATTATCTCTAGTAGTTGGGCCGGGCAAGGACTTTCACGGCAGGAAATCTCACAAGTCAGGACTGCAACAGTGAATGCAGTAAAACATCTACATTTATGGTAAATGTGCACAACTGTACTTTCTTCAGCATTCGCCCTTTAGTTTCGATTATTCCAAGGATTGCAGTTATGGCCCTCAGAATTTTGAAAAGACACACATGCAAAAGAGACTAAAACGACCGTAGCTGATGCTCAGATAAACTGCCAAACTGAAGTGGCAGGGCAGCTGACTCTGATCTCAGTACCTTTTTTTATGATTATGCAGTCCTTGTCCTATTCCTGTCAGCACCTTTATTTTTTGCTGATGTTTTTTCATCTGCACTCCTCCCCCTGTACATTTTGATTTGTATCCCTTATATAATTGGTTGCGTTTTATAAAATGTGTACCTCAGTTCTGCCAAACCCTAATCTGAAGGTTTTGGTGTGACCTAACCATCCCTAACATTTTTTTCCATGAACTGCTTGTCCTCATAGAAGGGGAATCTGTTTTGCTGTTGTGGAGGGAATGACAATTTTTCTTTAAGTACTTTGAACTTCAACGTGAAGGGGGCCTGATCAGTGATTTTTCTCAAAAAGTGCATTGTTGGGTTCCAAACAAGAGCTTGAGCTAGTCTCTCTAGTAATATTTAATGGCCTTACTGAGTGTTTAGTAACCCATGCAAGAGCCTACATCTTAACAAGATCAATATACTAGAGACAGGTATAACAAATATCTCTCACTGGTATCCAATACCAAAAATCAATACTGTAATGCCATGAATCAAAACAAAAAAGTGCATCCAATGAACACATTGTTCAGAAAGCACTACTAGCAAAAGGTTTTTCCTTTGGTAGCATTGAAATAATTCCCTCAGGATACTAGGGGTGTGGTATGGGAAAATAAATTAGAATATAAAGAGTTGCATTGGCAACTCAGGCTGGATGCCACCACCCCTCCTGGTATCAGTGACATGGTTTCTATTACTTCAGTGTCAACATTAAGAGCTGCTAAATTATAACACAAATTTTTGTTAGAACAAATTTTTATATTTTTAAATTAAAGTTGTTTTTATTAGGAACCCACTTGAGGGAAACACAAGAAAAGTAAAACTAAAAATGTGTAATTAATATTTTATTTTTAGATATTAATCATTAATAGTGTTTTCATTTAGAATATATATATATATATATATATATATATATATATATATATATATATATATTACATTAATATTCATATATATATATATATATATATATATATATATATATATATATATATTACATTAATATTCATATATAAATGTGTGTGTGTGTGTGTGTGCATTTATCTATGGGTCTACCTCGACTCACCAAAATCACATTTCTTTTAAATGTAATTTCACAAGCCTATTTTTCTGAAAGTGGATTCATCCGAAAATGCACTTTCGCAAAAAGTTGTTTCAATGACGAGGTTGCTGTTGTAGATCATGACACAGTGGGGATAAGGAAATATTCCCTTTTCCCCACTGTAGTGTGATCTCAGAGTTAAAATGTATAAGGGTTTTTTTTTCTGTTGAATCGGTTTTTCGTGAAAGTGCATTTTCGGATGAATGGACTTTCGGAAAAACAAGCTTGTGAAATTACATTTCAGAAAAATTTAATTTTGTTGCTTCAAAGTAGACCCATATATACACACACACACACACACATATATATATATATATATATATATATATATATATATATATATATAGGTTTACATTCATTTTGTAGGATTGCAGGACATCATATTTTAAATGACTGAATGTTCTAAATTGAATTACTGAAATGCTGAACTGTGGTTTACTGAATTTAATTTGAGTGAATGAAGCCTGCCATTCGTGTTTGTGAAGTTGTTGTTATGACGTTTCATGCTTCTGCAGTTTGCATATTACTGCACAATTTGTTTAAAAAAAAAAAACGAAAATATTCGAATGTCCACCATCGTGATTCCTTTAATTCGACATGTTGAATAATCAGTAGTTCATAATTCCATTACTCTGGGTGATGTTTTCTGTAAAATATGTTGTATGATTCGGCTGAATGAATGCAAACTGATGTGTGTGTGTGTGTGTGTGTGTGTGTGTGTGTGTGTGTGTGTGTGTGTGAGAATGAATATATATATATATATATATATATATATATATATATATATATATATATATTTATTTATTTTATTTTACATTTGTTAACCAGGGTTGTCTGACTGAGCCGAAAAGGCCCTTTTTCAGCAGAGGCCCAGGGAGAAAAGCTCCACAAAGAAAAATTACAGACACATTTAGTTATTTAGACATAATCAGTATACACACAAATTACAAGAGACATGTTTTTACAGTGGTATGCGGCACAAACAGTTACAGTGGAGAGAAATCAAAAAGATATTAATTTTAAAAATAAAGGTAAGTAATAGATTTGTGGTGTACAGCTGAACTTTGGAATGTAGGTAGAATACATACATAGTACACAGGTACAGTACATACATTGTAGATATATATATATATATATATATAAAGGAGATTTCCCTTTATTGCACTGTAGTGCGATCTCAGAGTTGGTATGTTTAAGTAGCGGGGGTGTGGGGGATGCAGGGGGGAGGCTTGCACCCCTGCATAGAGCATTTTTTTATTTTGGGTTTTAAATGGTTTTTTTTTTTTTTTTTTGACATTCGGAGTTCTGATACTGCGAACATTCCAGTTCGACGTTAAGCGCTTCAAAGTTGTCAGACTTCGACAATATGATATAGACCCATATATGTGTATCTATATATATATATATATATATATATATATATATATATATATATATATATATATATATATATATATATATATATGAGATACACACACACGCACCGACACACACAAAGAATAAAACTCTTTTTCTATTATTTTTCAGCAGGCTTATGTTATTGGTTAAAAAATGGCATGTGATTTTAATTTTTTACTATAAATTAATTTGATTTATTGGTTAGAACTGTTTGTCGTTCTGATGAAGTCTCAAGTGTTAGTTGTATGAAAGTGCATATATTTTATGGTAGAATATGCTAAATATTTTGAGCCTGTAATAATAAAAGGTGATTTTTACATTGTTTCCGGTGTCTTTTCTTTGGTGACCTCTGAGCTGTTGTCCAGGTTGAGATTCTTTGTTGTGGTTTGTAGCTTTTTTTTTCAGACTCCTTGAGCCATTTCTTGGTTTTGTTTGCAAATTAAATAGCAAGGGACAATGGCAGAACTTTGAAATGAAGAGGGACTTATTTGTTATGGTAAGAAAGCAATGTTATCAATAGCACAGATACATTTAGAGAAGTTATGTGGAAATGGGCAAAAAGAGTTAAAAGTGAAGAGGGATTTAAAAGTAATAAGAAGGGAGATGATTAAATGAATAAAAATATTAGTCAAGCTGAAATATTGCAGTTTTAAAGACAGTGAAAATGTCCATAAACAAAGAATTCAGTGAATGACAACTAGAAATACTAAGCTGATTTATAATGAATGGCATAAGGAAAGTATAATAAATTATAGACATTGTGGGGTTATTTCAAGATCTATTTGAAAAAAAAAAATGGGTAACATCTTAAACAGTTGAAGATTGCTAGCTCTGCTTAATTCTAATTATAAAATGTTTAGGGTAAATTATACAGCTGAAACCAAGTAAGGATTAAGGACAGATTTCAAGCAAAAAGTGTTAGGGGTGGTGAGAAGGAGATGAGTTTGTCAGATTGAGTTTTTGGGAACTTGAACATCATATGGTTGGTTTCTTAAAACTCAAACCAAACAAAACAACAAAAATCCACATTTTTGCAAGGGGGGGGGGGTCAAACCTGCAAAATTATATATATACCCCTGCAAATTATATATACCAACTCCGAAATCACACTATAGTGGGGAAAAGGGTAAATTCCCTTATCGGCACACAAATGGTTTGAGTTTTCTGAAAGTTGAACATATGGTCTCAACTGTATGAAGTTAGACTTTCCAAAAAGTCAGTAATCTGCCGTAAAGCCATTTGACATATATAGGTAACAGTTAGTTCTTAGAGAAGTGATAGAAGAGATTGATAATGGTAAAGGGAACAGAAGCTGATTAGTCATGAAGGCAGCAAACCATTTGATTGTGTTAACCATAAGTAGACAGTAGAAGGTGTGGGCTATGGGAAATTTGTGATTTTTTTTTTTTTGTATATAGAAACAAATAGTCAAAGCCTTTATAGTAAATGGGTGAGTGGGAATAAGAGTAAGGCTGCTAACTTAAGTCCTGCTTTGTTTCACTGAGTTTTTAAACTGGCAGTTTTTCAGACTAATAGTGAAAGGAGTTTGGAGTGGGAATTAAGCAAAGGGTAGAGTGTTTTCTTTTTTCAGTTATGTTGTTGATATTACTTTGGTGGATAAGAAAGTTGCATTTAATGTTATGGCTTTGATGCGGAAGAAAATACATTTAAGGTTAAATAAAGAGAACTGAAGGAAGCAGAAGAATGTCTGGTATATGTTTTATGGGATTTATGTCAGATGATCGAGTTTTCAGAAACTCGAAATTCATATGGATGAGAAGACCATATGATCAAGTTTCCCAGAAACTCGAACATCAAAAAAACCACAAAAATCTACTTTTTATGTTTATACAGGGGGAAGTCCCCCTGGAACCCCCACACCCCCTGCACATTATATATACCAACTGAGAGATCACACTACAGTGAGAAAAAGGGTAAAACGTCCCAACCCTGTCTGTACCACAGTCTCCATTCAAAAGATTTGAGTTTTCAAAAACTCGATCATATGGTCTCAACCATATAAATTTCGAATTTCTGAAAAGTCGATCAGCTGATAGGATCCATTGCCTGCCATGTCAGTAAAATAGGTATAATTTTGCGAAAATGAAGGAAATGTGCAGAAATGGAAACCATTAAGTAAAAAAACTGAGAAAAGTGGTGAAGATGTAGATGGTGTTTCTCATGTCATTTGGAACGAATGTGTATTTCATAAAAAAATTTAATTAGAGTAAATGGATATTTGAGAAGAGTGTACTTGTTATATATGCGGAAGTAGAGGCAGAAGTAATACTCATTTTCTTTTTTAAATAGGGTACCTTGTGTAAAAGAGAGGAAGCAGAGTTAAGTCATCATCATCTTTCGGCTGTTCCCGTTAGGGGTCGCCACAGCAGATCACCTGTTTCCATTTCTTCCTGTCCTCTGCATCTTGCTCTGTCACACCAACCACCTGCATGTCCTCTCTCACCACATCCATAAACCTTATCTTAGGCCTTCCTCTTTTCCTGTTACCTGGTAGCTTCATCCTTAGCATCTTTTTCCCAATGTACTCAGCATCCCTCCTCAGCACATGTCCAAACCAACGTAATCGTGCCTCTCTGGCATTGTCTCCAAACCTTCCAACCTGGGCTGACCCTCTAATATACTTATTCCTAATCCTGTCCACCCTCGTCACACCCAGTGCAAATCTTAACATCTTTAATTCTGCCACATCCAGCTCAAACTCCTGCCTTTTTGTCAATGCCACTGTCTCCAACCCATATAACATAGCTGGTCTCATTACCCTCTTGTAGACCTTCCCTTTCACTCTTACAGGTACTCGTTTGTCACAAATCACTCCTGACACTCTTCTCCATCTACTCCAGTTCAGTAATTTCTTTTTTCTGTATTTTTTCCATGTAATACCGTTAATGAAAAATCTAGGAGAAAGAATGCGTATAAAAAAAAATGATAATGCATTTCTGAAGAAAAGGAAGATCTAATTTATATAAAGGCAGTACTATTTTAGAATTGTTTGTAAGTGATGGGGCAAAGTCCAGTGATACATTAAATAGCACAGACTGCCTCAAGGTGCTTAGTTCTTTGGTTTGATTCTTAGCCAGTGCCTTCTCTGTGGAGTTTCTATATTCTCCATTAACTTTGTTTTTTGTGGTATTTCTGGTTTCTTTCTGTGTTCTAAAGACATGTTGACAAGTGGTGTAGCATTGCGAAACTGGACCTAGGGGTGATTATATGTGCCATGCAAAGAACAGGCATCTATATAGGTTCATAGGTTCATACTAGGCTATCTGCCCAAGGGCATTTATAAGCCTAGCCCATAATTATTTGGCTTTCGCCACCCCTTTAGTTTGAATAAAACTATGCCTATTATTTTGCTGTGCCTCTGTCAAGCAGTGACACTGAAGTAATCCCTGGGGTATATCTGCGATCCCCCATCCATTGGTCAAGATTCCTCTTGAACGAGGCCAGCGAGGTGCTCTGCCTCACATATACCGGGATTTTGTTCCACAGCATAGGGAGTCTCTGGGTGATGAATCTGTCCCTCCAGCATGTTCTATTAATAACCATGTCAAGGTTTAAGTCTCCCGCCCTTTTGGTTCTGAGGGATCTAGATTTTTTGAGGTGAAGCATATTCATCAAATCAGGGTTTGACATGGCCTTATATGTCAGGCACAGGTCACCTCTGAGCAAGCAGTATGAGACTGAATAGAGCTGGAGTTCTTTCAGTCGGGCAGCATAAGACATATTTTTGAGACCCTTTATCCTTTTGGTGAGGAACTTTTGGGGCCTTTCCAGCTGCTGCAGGTGTCGGGTCAGATACATTCCGAATGGGGCATTGTACTCAATCATAGGTCTAATGAGTGATGAGTACAGGGGACGATGACCTCCCTTGATCTAGATGTGAATCCCTTCATGATCAGGTGGGCAATGTAGAAGGTTTTCCTAACTACTTTAGCAACATGAGTGTCAAGCGAAGGCTACTGTCAACCTGGGTCCCCAGATCCCTGATGACTTCTTCTGTGCTCAGTGGATTGCCACCTATATGGTAGCTAGGGGTAACCTTGTTTTTCCCGAAGGGTATGACTATGCATTTCTTGGCATTTAACTTTAGGCCATGGCTCTGGCACCAGTTATCCATTTCTGTGAGGCCATTCTGAAGGATATCTGTGTCAGATGTGTTTTCGACTATGGCGCCCAGTTTGCAGTCATCTGCAAACTTTGTCAGCCATAACCCTCCTGTGTTTGCTTGTACTTCAGAAAATTAGATGCCGAACAAGAGTGTACCCAGGACTGAGCCCTGTGGGACACCACTTGTGACAGGCTTTGAGTCTGACATGGCTCCAGCAACTCTGACCCTGTGGGTTCTGTCACTTAGCCAGTTTGCAACCCATCTTGTGATGTATGAGTTTTTCGATGATACCTGAGTGGGGTATTGTGTCGAAGGCCTTTGCCAGGTCAAGGTAGGCTGTATGGACTGCCTTTCCCTCATCAATGGCCTTGGTGACTGTCTCGAAAAAGTCAACCAAGTTTAAAAGGCATGATCTGCCTTTGACAAAGCCAAACTGGGTTGGATCCAAAGTCTGCAAGTTCCCTATGTCTTTATTTATGAGTTCCATTATGATCCTCTCCATGGCTTTGCAGATAAGGCTTGTCAAACTAATGGGACGGTAATTTCCAGGGTCGGTGGAGGCACCGCCCTTGTGAAGTGGGACCACAGTCGCCGTGCCACTCCTTGGGTACGTATCCTGAGGTGAGGCTAAGATTAAACAGCTGTCCTAACTGCGGGTTTAATTCCTCATTGAGTTCATGGAGCACACAGCCGGGGACACCATCCGGTCCCATGGATGCTGTGTTTTTTGCTTTGGAGAGAGCAGTTATCACCTGGGCGTTGGAGATGTTTGGGGGGCTACAATCCTCTGGTATAGATATCTCTCCTTTGGGGAGGGGAGAAGTTTGCACTGAACCTGTCAGCCAGTATGTTGGCAATGTGTGTAGGTTCAGTAATCTTCACATCATTTTGAACTAATTCTGAGCATATCTGGGAGTTTCCTCCTAGGTTTCTAACATAGCTAAAGAAGGCCTTATGATTGTCTTTTGAGTCCTTGGCGATTTTTCTCTCAAAATTTGCCTTGGATGATTTTATGAGAGCTCTTAGTTTTTACTTATAATGATCAAAGGTGTCTTACCTTTCAAGGATTTTGCTCTATCTTGTAGTAGCTTCCTCCTTTTGTTGTAGAGCTTGTTTATGGCTGGGGTCCACCAGACTGGACGCTTGCCTTTGGTACAAAGAGTCTTAGTTTTGTTTGGGATTGCCTGATCCATGCAGTCCTGTAGGTGCTGGTAGAAGGCATTTGTAAGTGATTCAGCGGTTTGAGTAATGTTTACCACTGGCTCAGGGGCCTTAAAGGAGACCACACTAGTTTTAGAAGTGTGAAGTCGGCTTTTGAGAAGTTTTTCACTGTGGTCTTTTTATTTCAGGTGGGGGCAGGATGAGGACCTCCAGCGAGATTAGTTTATGATCTGATCTCACCAGTGAGGGTATACTTCGGTGTTGAACATTGTGATCCCATGTTCGTGATGATGAGATCAAGTATGTTTTCTCCTCTTGTGGGGATGGTGACTAGTTGTTCCATGGCATTTGAGTTTATGAACTCCAGGAACCTTTGGGCTAGAGTGTTTGGGCTTGAGTAGTGTTCCCAGTCTATATTAGGGTAGTTGAAGTCACCTAGTATGATGGTGTTTGGAGATACATTTATCCCCTCCATTGTTTTAAGGAAGGCCATGTGAGGTTCCTGAGTTTGAGAGGGTGGCCTGTAACATGCTACAAATTGCAGAGCAGTCTTGCCTATGGTTAATTGCACCTGGATGGTCTCCGATGCATCGTGCGTTGCCACCAACCTTGAGGTGTGGGTGTCCTTTATGAATATGGACAACCCCCCTCCTTTCTTGGTGTTGCCCGGATTTTGGGGCCGAACGCATGATATGAGGTGAAACCTGCTAGTGCTGGGGTGCTCTCAGGAGCCTTGAACCAGGTTTCTGTCACAGCACAGACATCGATGTTCTCCATACTGAGAAGGGCCTCGAGTGCGTGCATCTTGAGATTGAGACTTCTGGCATTGAGCAGCATTACCCTTAGCTTTTTACTTTTTGTGTTCTAGGGTGGTAGGTTTAGAATTTGAGCCTTGCCTAAAAAGGCACTATGGGGTGGCAAGAGCCTTTGCCAATATCCGGAAGCCTAGGGGTGACAGGTGCAAGCCGTCCCTTGCAGCAGCGTGGCTTGTCCAGCATGTCATCCCAGGCAGACAGACATTGATCCCTTTGAATGACACCAGAATTTAAGCCAATTATTAAAGCTGATCATCTTATCACTGTATTGTGGCATCATTCTAGGTGAAGGTAGGATACTGCTCAAGGTCAGGGTCATACCTGCCTGGGCTACATAATCAGAGAGCTCCTCAATGTCTCTTTTAATGTAGTCCAAGGAGGTACGTCTCAGGTCGTTGACACCAGCGTGGACAATGACTGAGTCGTACTTGTACCTGCTGTTGAGAGACCTGAGTGCTTGTGTTATGTGGCGGATTCTAGCGCCCGACAGGCAGCTTACTGTGACCTTCTCCTTACTCAGTCTGGTGAGCGGGACGTCAGTGTGTCTGACTATGGAGTCACCTATGACAAGTATGTTTGGTGTTGTATTTGGCCTTAAGGGCAGTGACTGCTTTGCACACTGATTTTGTTGTTTATGTGTTGTTTGTGTGGTGTATTGAGTTTGCAGTTGCTTGGGTGTCTGCTTTGGAGGCCTCTGCTGTTTAGGTAAATTTTTACTCAGAGCCTCCGAGTATGTCTTAGTGTGTTTATGTGTTTGATTCAGTGGTGTGGTTGAGTTATGTGAGACTGGTATTGTGGTGTGTGTAGTTGCCTTCTCCTCCTGCCTGGTCTTGCCAGTCCTGAGTTGAGAGAGCACAGCCTCCAGTCTGGCTAAATAGCTGCATCTCTCACAAGTGTTAGTGTTACGTGGGAGGAGGAGAGGGTTGTCCGTGTACATGAGGCAATTTTAACATTGTCTCAGAATTCCCAGATTCACCAAATGGGCAGGAGAGGACGCCAGCATCTGACCCTTCGACATGCTAGAAAGAATTATGAGTTGGTATGAGACAGAAAAGTAGTGGGCTTAGCAGGGAAGTGGGCACCCTGGGGGTTTTGCTAGTGAGAGATTTGTATGATATAGGAGTGCTTGACCTGCAAAGAGAATGCTTATAAGACAAGGGATATGCTTATAAGACAAGTGCTGAGCTTTTTGAGAAGAAAAAGCTATTTGGAAAAAGTGCTGCACTTTTTAGTGAAGGTGTAAACTGTTTAGGTTCCTAACAGAGCAGTTCTAAGGGAAAAATTGAAGAACAGACTTTCTGGAGCCAGAAAGAGTTTAACCTTGTTTAACCGGCACTGCCCGATGCTGCTCTAGTGGCAACTCCGCGCTAAAGCACGTTAAAGCGTGCTTGATAGCAGGGGCTGGAAAGAAGCAGGAATACACCCAAAAGGGAAAATAAAACTACAGTTTCAAGTCAGTAACCACCTCTACGGGGGGCAGGGAAGCTGAGGGTCAGCCTTCTGCACTGTGCCCACTGCTCCCTGCGATAGACACTAGGTTTGTACATTAGCACTGTACAACCATGAATTATATAGTAGCTGTAGAAAACTAATGTATAGCTCTATGCATGTAAGCAGTTACTGCAGTTAATGGGACAGCCATAGCCACTGATGGCTGCAGAACATTATTGGAGAATAAGTAATACTGCTGACTGGTTTAACATCACCACCTAAGTTATGAAAAACTTCATTTTTAAAATGAAATGACGTTTTTCATCAAATATGTTTTGGCTGAAATATCTCAAATGCTAAAATACTTAAGTATATAATTGTTTGATGGCCATAAGCTCTGCCTCTCCTGGATGTCATTTTTTCCCGCCCTTTTTATGTCATTCATTCTGACATGATCTACACCGGTGACAGTACTGAAGCATAAAAGCTTAAAAGCAAATATGACTCAGAGGTTTGCATTTTCAAATTGATCTATACCATACAATGGAAAGTAAAACTGCCAGCTGGATTTGCACTATATAGAGTAAAAACAAACCTGTAAGAGTATCAACCTTTCCAAAAAAGGTTGCAAACATGGTCTTGGGTAATGTCAACAACAAAATAATATCTGGTTACTTTTTTTGCCTTTATTTTGCAATGCAAATATATTAAGCACATTTCATGCAGTACCTCTCTTCTTTTATTTTCTACTGGTATCTTGCCAGATCAGCTGAGTTTCAGTTTCTCAGAAATGTTTGCTTTTATAGTAATGTACTTGCATTCTCAACTGCTGACATGCCATGCATGCCTTTAATAATTTAAAAAGCAGTGTGTCAAACACTGCCTGCTCCGTAATGTTTATAAAGTGCATTTTTTTTTTTTTGCAAATGCAGCTTCATTTATCTCTTAAGGACACACACACGTGTCATAAAAGTGCAATACTTGTGTTGTAAGCAACTGTTGGGAGACAGCTAAAAAGGAAACCACAGAACCTGCAGTCCGTTTCAAAGATATCACTTATTTGGAATCAGTCCATTTGTTTCTGAGCTACACTGTATCTCGTATGCTATCTGTCCCTACACAACTGAAATGCTGTTCTGTATAAACTATTTTTTTTCTGTTTATAGCATGCTCAGATTGTCTTTATACTTTGTGTACACACAGCACTTAGCTTTATACTGTAGTGCATTCTGGACTTCTCTTCACTCTTTTTTTGTGCCTATTCTAGTCACGTTACAGAAGTAAAATGTCAGTTATTACTTTCACCAGACTAGGGCCTTCAGCATTCAATTTAGTCACAGTGAAATTGCAGGTATTTTAACTATGCTAATGTCATTAATTGCAGCAAACCATGGTGTGCCAGGCTTAGAGTCGACACTCCAGTGATTGGCATCCTACTGTATGATCACTAATGTAGGATTCTGTGATCTTACATTTAAAGATTGTGTATTATCTTGGGAATTTATCCTTTCTCCAACGGCCAGTGATTGTTTTATACTGGTAGCATGGTGGAGGTTGGGAAGGGGTGATTTTCATGTTGGGGTTTTAAAAAAACTTCTCTAACTCTCAAAAAATGGTTACATTTCAACAGTTGTAGTCTTTGGTGATCACACTTGAGTGCTGATTGCAGAAAGGTTCATGCTTCTAGCTGTGCAGTTTTTTTACTTGGTGGTGTTCGTTTATTGTTGGGGGGATGGGGAGTCTTGCTTATATAGCCTTCTCATTATACATGCATCTATTTAGATGTACACTAAAACTTATCTGCCCCTTGGCTCATCATTCTGTAAAAGTTGGTGCTTGTTAAAAAAAAAAAAAGTAACATTTCTAGCCCAACTGCATAGTCGTTGGCTATTTTATCTGCCTAACTGTGGCAACCCTGCACTTCATAGTGGATGTGTATTATAGTCAGTAATAGGTACTTCAATGTCGACATATTTTCTGTCAGAATTTTGTGTTTATTTTCTCACACCTTGACACTCCCATAGTTACTTCTATGCTTGTATTAGTTTTCGGAGTCATGTTTTCCTATATATAAGACTTTGGATGTTTTTGGAATTTGCCTTGTAGTATAAACTGAGGTGTGCACAAGGCAGAAAAATCTAACCGGAGGCTTAAAACCATATAACTATACAAATAAAAATAAACTAAAAAGTGAGAGATAGAAAAAAAAAAAAGAACCAATGGAGCAAGATAAGTGGATGAACGAGATGAGTGTATGGTGAGGCAGTGGCTTACCTCAGGGGTCTTTGGGATTCTGAGAATGTGAGGTCTGCAAGATAAGGTGGAAGCTTCAGGAGAGAGTATGAAGACAGATATAAGGATGACATGAGGTGAGAAAGAGAGGATGGGACTGGAAAGGATGTGACAAGAGGCCATTAATCAAGTTGGGGTGAAAGATACAACACAGGAGGATGTGGACTGATCTTGTAAAAAGACTGCAGGTAAGTGATGTAGAAAAGAGTAAAGTGACTAGAAACTGGGAGATACAATCATAAGAACTAAGACATGAAGAAGGAAAGCAAGGTGCAGGCAGAAGCTACAAGTAATGAAGGGAAAACGGAGCTAAATTTGGCCATTTGTAAGCCAGTACTCCCAGGAAATCATAAATGGCATGGACAAGAAGGTATATGCAGGCAAGCAGGAAGGAAAATACATGAAAGGGACAAAACATTGGAGAGGGCTTGCAGAAAGAGTATAGTAGGGGTTAGAAAAGAGATGAGTTGCATCACAGATAAGACAACCAGCATCAACTTTGAAGACGGCTTGGGGATGTAGAACTTACAAAGTTCTTACTCATGAACTATTGGTGGTAACCAAAGCCTTAGTACGCCTTAGGATGTGGCATCTTTGTGGGAGGTAGCTGGTTTTCATCTTCTGACGGGCTGTATGTCTTGTTAGAAGAATGCCAGTGCCTCCCGTGATAGCTGAACCAGCCAAGGCTAGTGGTCCACCTTGAGCCTAGAACTGCTCGTGCCAAGGATGTTCATTACCATGGAGTTTTGGGAAACTCCAATGAATTTCAGAGAACTGCCCACCCTACACTGTAAAACTAGCTGCAATTTGTGGTGCTCTGATGTTCACTGTATTTATACTTCCTCCATATCTATGCTAAATACCTGTTGGTATATTCTGGAACCCTTTAATAGCTTGAAAGATTCCCTCTTCCAATGGTTCCCATAGTGAAAGGCACTCTCCCTTCTCTACTGCCTACTATCAACATGGTTCATGTGCATTTCTCTGGAAATGGTTGTGTAAAATTTAAGCTGTGGTTCTTCTGTTACTCACCTTTCTATCTTCTCTTATTAGGATTGAAAAGACATTGTACTACTCATTTTCCTACAAACCTTTTCTTTCCATTTTACCACAACTCTCACTGTCCAGGTACCCTGCTATATTATCTGTCATACCTTTGACATTTCCCCTATACATGCTGTCTCTCTTTCTCTGTACAAGTTATAAACCCAACTATCTTGCAGATTCATATTGCCAATTTTTAATGTCTCAACACTTTCCTTACCATGACTGCTTACTGTTTTGTCTGTGACTGTAGACTTCAGTTGATTCATTACAGATGCTCTGCCTCCTTCTCATCCATGTTAGGAACCATCCAAAACTACTGAGGTGTACTTCTGGCAAGTAAGAATGCACAATCTACTGATTGACACCAGCATTAAACTCACACTTCTGGGAAACAATTTCTATTGCAATCCATACACCTACAGAGGTCCCCTTTCCCCATCCCAAAAGTTAAGTAAGTTCTCTCAGAACTCCACCATCTGCTACTCAAACGTCTGTGTTCAGGTGATATTCACTCATACTCAAGACTACCTCAACTCAATTCCCAATTACAGACCCCAGTCACCTATGATATCTAAAATAAAGAACTTAAAATTGTTTGTCTTATTGCATGCAGTCTTAATAATAAATGGACCAGTCTTGAAGCATGGCTGCTAGCAAAAAATCCCCGTATTTTTGCAATGCCAGAAATTCCATGGCTGAAGAATGATTGCTGCCCTCTACTTTTATACACAATAACTAATATATTGTGTGTGTGTACATATACATAGGTATATATATATATATATATATATATATATATATATATATATATATATATATATGTGTATATGTGTGTATATATATATATATATATATATCTATATAGATATGTATATATGTATGTGTGTGTACATATATATATATATATATATATATATATATATATATATATATATATATGTATATATATATATATATACATATATACATATATATATATATATACACACACACACATACATATAATATATATATGTGTATGTGTGTGTGTATATACATATATATATATATATATATATATTTTTTTTTTTTTTGTGTATATTATATATACAGAATGACAACAGACCAGGCGGTGGTGATAATGCTTCAGTTCTAATCGAAAGGAATACCTCAGTTACAGTTGTGGATTGAACAAAATCTCATACTATAGATGACAGGAGTCCCAAATGGGTACTCTCCTCACACCACGTTACGTGCACATACTTGCATGTGGATTACCACAGTTTATAAGTTCATAGATAAGTACTAGGTTAACTGCCCTTATGGGCCATTTTAAGCCTTGCCATTTACTCCATGTGATTATCAAACCCTGCACCTTGTGTTTGCAAGGTAAACACCTTAACCATTATGCCAACCTCCCAGCCCCTGTCTCTCTTTTAAATAAAACTTTACAAAGTATGTTCCCTAAAGGTGTACATAACAACGTAGTTATCCTTGGCGGTTTTAGTATCATTGCTATGGGAAAGACCCTCTGCCTCTCAGAAAATTGTCACAACAATATAGTCTGGCTCAAATAATACAAACTCCTACTCATACCAGTACAGTAGTAACCAACATACAAAATAGGTGCCTTCACAGTGAAATACTCCCCAATGCTCCGAGTGACCAGTCACCCATTAAATACATTTGGTCATTCAGAACATATAAAAAGCATTCCCAGATAATTGAAAGAAGATCTTTCCCTAATAATAAGCTACCAGATCTCAACAGCTTACTCAGCACTATAGACTGGACTTCCCTAAATGCTATGTCTGAATCCACCTCGGCTTTAAAATGTTTCAGTACAAAACGGACCACACATCACAGTGTTGTCCATGGCTTTCAGTGTATGTTAAAAACAAAATTAAAGCTAAAGATTCAGCTTGAAAGGACTTGAAAAGGAACACCAACAATAGAGAACTACATCAAAGTTTTATGAGTTTAAGGAAAGAAATAAGAATCACAACAAATACTGCAAAAGCCCTGGAACTTAGACAGAAACAGGAAGCAAACTAGCCTAGACCCAATCAGTTTTGGAAGAAAAATAAAATGCCTAACAGGGACATTAAGTAACTCTTCCGCTACCAAAAATGAACCAACAACACTGAAGCACTCCACCATTGCTAATGATTACAACCACTGTTTGCAATCCGCCATAACTAATATAAGTAAAGGCTTTCCAACAATTTGTTTCCCTACTAGTGAGCAAAAACTTTGCTCCCCTACCAGTGAAGAAATGCTTTCATCCTCTGATCTGTACCCACTAGCCTACTGTGAAGCAACCTTTTACGTCTCTGAAATTTTAGTAAAACATACCACGTCCCTACTTCTCAATCTGAACAATTCATCTAAATCTAGCAATTTTCATCCCACCTTCCTAAAGTTTGCAGCTGAAAAAAAAAATAGCTAAACCCCTTACTCATATCTTTAATCTGTCTCTCACCTAAGGTACTGTCCCATCAGCATTCAAACATGCAGGTATAATCCTTCTACCTAAAGACAGTTCTTCTAATGGTTTGTAGTATTATAGACCTATTTCTTTCCTGTGCCCTATTGTCAGAAATTTTTTGAAAAACTTTTATGCAAGCAACTACCTAAACACATTAACAGTTATGGCCTGTAATGCGATGCACAGCATGGCTTTCACAATACTTTCAGTACCTTTACTGCCCTGGTAATGGCTACTGACAATATTTATTGCAACATGAATGAAGGACTTACCTCTTCATGTCTGTCTATTGACATGACAATGGCTTTTGAAGTGGTCAACAGTAAATAAATAAATAAATGGTGGGGAAGGAAAATTTGCTGATAATAAAGTTAGGAGCAAAAGAAAGTAGATGAGAAAGACAAAAACCCTTGTGGGAAAATAGAGAGAAAGCTTTGGTGCCTGGGGCTCAGTCATCAGCAGATTAAGGTTCTTGACAAGTGAGAAAAGGGAACCAGATAGTGAAACTGGTCTCTTGACTCAGACTTAGTGTGACATAAAATGAGGTGAAAAGAAAACAATCCAAGTAGGAGTGTCAAAACATGTTATGGTACATGTGGAAACCAGTAGCATGTTAGAGGAGACAAATCAAAGTGACGTCAAACAGGACCATGGAGACAGCAGGGACAGATCAGGGTGGGGGTCAGGCGTGGTATTCTTAGAAGTGATACCTTTGGCAGAAGCCAGTACAGTGAGAAAGGAGAGAATTAGGGAGTGTAACGGAAGGATCAGAGAGACTATTAGGGCGTGGCACTCATCTGAGAAGAAGGACGTGGAAATGGCACGAAAATGGGAGGAATGTAGGCAGAGATAACAGCTGTTTGCATTATGGACATGCAGCGTCTTAGTGAAAAGTCGACTGTGATATTCAGAGTTGAGATGAAAAGGTACTTCTCAGTGATTGTACCTTTATCACTTTGTCTGTATATGTAATTCTCTGTGTATATTGTAATGTTATCATGTAGACCTTTTTCCGTCAGGCTACTAGTAAAGATAAATCTTACCAAAGTGGACTATCCCTGACAACAAGACAAACAAGAAATTATTTAATAAAGTGGAAGAATAAGGGGTGCCACAGCTGCAAATAGGATAGATACCCAGAAGAAAAATGTCAGAGGGAAAAACAAGGTAACTCAGAGCAAGGCATCTAGGTAGAAGAAAGGGATCCTTAGGTAATAATGAAGGAGGAGATGGGAGATGCTACAGGTGTTACAGAAACATGAAGCTTGACTAAATTGACTAAGGGGATGGGATGTTGGGGTGGCCTGGGTTTGCGCTACTCAAAAATGACAGAGAAAGGAGGGATGGAGGTGAGCCATGGATTTACATAAAGGACAGCGTAAAATATGAGATCAGAGAGGTGTAGTATCACCACCATGACCCCTTGAAGGGGCCTCAGCAGTGAGCAGTATCCATTTGATCTTGTTCTAACAGACCAGGTACAACTAGATGCATTTAACGTTCACCATTCCTCTCTTCACTGATAGGCAAGTCTTGATTGAACTGTGCTGTATGCTGAATGTCTACTTTCCCCACTGTTCTATGACTATGGAGTTAGTATAGTTTTCTGTAAGTTAAGGGCTTGCTCTTTGCAAAAATACTTTTTAGCCCAGGAGAGGAGTTGAAGGATTGTTGTGGCGAGGATTCATTTTTTTTTAGTTTTGTTTGGATTATTCAGAGAGGAAGGCACAGAAGGTTTTGGTGAGAAGGATAATGGCAGAAACAAAGCAAGTAACTGTGGGAGTACCGCAGGAGGACCACAGGAGTCAGTCGTTGGTAAAGTACATCAGTTACGATAGTAACACAGGACTCAGTCTTTGGTAAAGCTTATCAGTTATGAGATTATCACAGGACTCAGTCTTGGGTAAAGTACATCCATTACGGGAGTACCACAGGAGTCAGTCTTGGGTAAAGTACATCAGTTATGGGAGTAGCACAACAGTCAGTCTTGGGTAAAGTATATCAGTTACGGAGTACCACAGGAGTCAGTCTTGGGTAAAGTACATCAGTTATGGGAGTACCACAGAAGTCAGTCTTGGGTAAAGTATATCAGTTACGGGAGTACCACAGGAGTCAGTCTTGGGTAAAGTACATCAGTTACGGGAGTACCACAGAAGTCAGTCTTGGGTAAAGTATATCAGTTACGGGAGTACCACAGGAGTCAGTCTTGGGTAAAGTATATCAGTTACGGGAGTACCACAGGAGTCAGTCTTGGGTAAAGTACATCAGTTCCGGGATTACCACAGAAGTCAGTCTTGGGTAAAATACATCAGTTATGGGAGTACCACAGAAGTGAGTCTTGGGTAAAGTACATCAGTTACGGGAGTACCACAGGAGTCAGTCTTGGGTAAAGTATATCAGTTACGGGAGTACCACAGAAGTCAGTCTTGAGTAAAGTACATCAGTTACGGGAGTACCACAGAAGTCAGTCTTGGGTAAAGTACATCAGTTATGGGAGTACCACAGGAGTCAGTCTTGGGTAAAGTATATCAGTTACGGGAGCACCACAGGAGTCAGTCTTGGGTAAAGTACATCAGTTATGGGAGTACCACAGGAGTCAGTCTTGGGTAAAACACATCAGTTATGGGAGTACCACAGAAGTCAGTCTTGGGTAAAGTGCATCAGTTATCGGAGTACCACAGGAGTCAGTCTTGGGGAAAGTATATCAGTTACGGGAGCACCACAGGAGTCAGTCTTGAGTAAAGTATATCAGTTACAGGAGCACCACAGGAGTGAGTCTTGGGTAAAGTACATCAGTTACGGGAGTACCACAGGAGTCAGTCTTGGGTAAAGTATATCAGTTACGGGAGCACCACAGGAGTCAGTCTTGGGTAAAGTACATCAGTTACGGGAATACCACAGGAGTCAGTCTTTGGTAAAACACATCAGTTACGGGAGTACCACAGAAGTCAGCCTTGGGTAAAGTACCTCAGTTATGGGAGTACCACAGCAGTCAGTCTTGAGTAATGTACTTATCAGTGTTTTTTTCTCAGACATATCTTGGGGAACAAATGCCAATATCTACCTCTTTGCTGATGATACCAAATCAGGTATAGTAGTAAAGGACAAGGATTATAAGGAAAGATTTGGAAAGGCTAATAAAATGGAGTGAAATATTGCAGTTGAGTTTCACTGCTGACAAGTGCAAATTACTGCAATAAGACCTGCCACGATGTGCATTTTGTTCTTCAGGAATTCATTAGTGGTTTGTTACTATTATAATTTAAGAAATTTGCTTAAACACAAATGTATGTGCTCTGGCTTTTCACATTTAAAACAGAACTTTGATTTGAGTCATTCAGTCAGAACAAAAATAAATAAACAAATAAAATATGCCTTCTTTGGAATTAAGTATTTTGCCACTAGAGACCGACACCAAAGATAATAAGGTCGTTAGAGAAGTGGTATCCTTGTGGTTGCCTTAGTGTGGACAAATCAGAAAGCATTATGCAAGTGAGTAAATAGACAGAGGGTAGTTTACAGAGTGATCTAAAGCATGAGGTCTCAGTTTGGGATGTGGACATCAAATTCAAGTCTTCACCACTGTAGTTCAGTACATCAAATTATAATGTGTAGTGCATGTGTGGCAATGCAATCACTAGAAGCTAAAGGGATGGTTCAAAAGACAGCAGGTTATTTCTACTTCATTTCACTTAGTGACAGGTGACCGCATCTGCAAACACTGGATGTATTCCTGAACAGTACATTTGACATAATGAACTGACACACTTCCAAAAACAGAGACCACAAAATATGTACACAGAATGCTTCCCTCAAGATCCTGTTTGTCCTTTTAGTGCAGCAATGTTTAAATCACTGCCCAGGAAGGGGAGGTTGCTGAAATCAGTAGACTGTTTTTCTTTGCATTTTTAACCATTTCCATCAGTTTTAATTCATCTAGATTTTACCTGTTTATTAATATCTTCTGTATAATGATCATTACATAACTATTTTCAGACACAACTAAGTCTGGTTGGTGAGGCAGTACAAAGAATTTCAAAAGAAATTTGTTATGTAGTAATGAAAAGGTGATAAAGCTTATTGTATACTCACTGAATGCACAGAGTGTTAGGAAGAGATAAAGCAATTGTACTCTGCCGCTAGGTGCAGTCTCTGGTTCAGGTTCATCCAAAGATAGAGTAGCAGTGCACTCTGCACCCCAGTGAGCCCACAATGGACATTAGGAATTTACCAAAGAGTGTTGTGTTCTTTTTTGCAGGTGTCTAGTGCTTTTTATGGTATGCTAGTTAAAACTCATCCTGCTGTTCTCTTTCCTGTAGATGCACCCTGTACCTTACCAGCTGGGAAGTTAGGCGGAGAGGTGAAGCTGTCCGTGTCATACAAAAATGACAAGCTCTTCATTATGGTTATGCATATCAGAGGCTTGGTAAGCATCATATTCAACTGTTCTTGTTTGCATTTGCTGCACAATATGACTTTTATAATGTAGCATTTCAACAGAAATAACTTCTAAGCTGCCCAGATCTGCTATATACAACAAATATCTGCATGTAGTTAAGGCTGAAAAGGGCACAGATGGGAACAAAGAAAAAGCTGCAAACTGATGGATTAAAAGCATGCAAGTAGGACTGACTGATGCAAGGGTAAGACCTGCAACCTTTGCCCGCAGTTTATCAAGTAGTAACAAAATGTTCTGCAAAGTCTGTCAGTGCACCACATAATGCTCCAGTGAGAAATGATGGGAAACACAATGTTAGGGATTTCAGCTGCAATTCTTTATCCTAGCTCTGTACAAATCACAGATTTCAAGAATGCGTCATAATGTTGACAGTTCTTTTATTTATACCATACTTTTTACTGTACTCATCGGGAGTGTGTGTGTGTGTGTGTGTGTGTGTGTGTGTGTGTGTGTGTGTGTGTGTGTGTGTGTGTGTGTGTGTGTGTCAGCATCTTTGAAATAGTCACTCCCTCACTAACTCTTCTTAATATTTGCAAGGTAGGTTAAATATTAGGTCTTAAAATTTTAAGCCACTACTCCTTATCGAGAGACCAGTACTGGCCTCTTTCTGTCCTGTCATCCTCCACAGTGGTAGGATAGGCAATGTCCACTATTCTTATTCATCACACGGGTGTATACAGTGCATTTTGCTGAGTCGGTATGGGTTCTGAAAAGACCTTCTGATGTTGACAGATAACATTTTTGTAATGGGAATTCGGGCAGACTGACAGAAGCACATCATTCACCAAATTCACTACGGCTTTCAACTTCATGGTGTAGTGAACTGCTACTCCTGTAACCATAATACAGCATAACCAATTCCACACTTCATTGCTTCCATAAAAATGTAAAGAACAGAACCACCTGTTCTTGTTTTAACTCCACCGTATCCCACACATCCCATTACAAATCAGTGTACCACAAGGATCAATACAACAGCCACATCTTTTTTTTTTTCATTCTTTAGGGATATAATCATGTCTGAGATGTTAATAAAATGTCAAGTATCTCAAATTATCAAGCATCTTCTACCCTCTGGCAACCTTGTGCCCTGGTCCTCTAGCAGCATCTTATGAATGTTACAAAAGAGCTGTTGATCGTAAAGATATGCTGTTAAGCTCTTAAAAAAAGTGACTGCTCTATCTTACCTTCCCTCATATACTCTTGCCTTATTGAACAAGTCTTGCATTTTAAATACCTAGGTGTGCTAGATGCATAGACAGACCCACATTTCTCATTCAGTAATTCTACAAGGAAACAACTTCTTATAAAATCAACAGACTCCTTTCTTATTCTTGGCTCTAGCTTTAACAATTAACTTACATAGAAACATAAACTACAAGTATGGCTTTAAAAATCCAGTAGCTTTATTACCTCACCCTCAAAGTTTCACACTCAAAAGCCATTGTAATTTCCATTCTTTTCCAAAGCCAATATTTACTGGTTACAATCCTGCACAAAATCCCTTACAGCAAAATTCAAGTGCTGTTTGCGTCCCAACATGCCAGGCAACTCCCAGCATCAACAATATTTGAGTACCTGGTAGTCACCCAACTTTGCCACCTGTAAAAGCAAATGTTAAAATGTTTCACTTTTTGACCTGAACAACAATGGGCATTCCCCTTCCTTGAATGACAAAAACATTTCTTTTTGGTTTGCAATTTTTTTAGAAAAGTCACTAAAATCACATCTAGCTTGCATGGCTACTTGCATCTGCTTTATTATAATGATTAATCATTCCGTTGACTGTAATAAGAAGCAACATATTTCACTCAAGCCTACCTTACATGCTGTGCATTGCCGCATAGTCATCACACACACGATACAGACTCTTATCTTTTGTTTACATATAAGCTTAACTACACTTTGCTGTTATTGTAGTGTCTCCTCTTTATAAACTGTTGCATGCAAACCCTTTCAAATCTCATGTGCTTCCTAAACATCCTGTTGCTTTGTTCTAACTGAATTGTATTTTTTATTTAACAGGGCTGTAGTTGAAAATGGACCCTAGTGGCACAGTCCATCAGTCTGACAGACAAAATAGCATGTTTACATTTTTCATCATAGTAACAAGTTAAGTCCCCCCATAGCACTGAAATACCATAGCTACACAAATTATGCAGGTATAGTTATGCTGTCACTAAAAAGTTTAGTATGAAGTTGAAACTTTGTGCAGTGATAGCTTTTGCAACTGTTGTCTGACTTTCATGAAATTACTGTGCGCTACAAAATTATGAAAGAAAGAATTGTAGTACATTGGTGCAAATAGGGTGGATACTTGTTTAGGAAAATGTAAAGCACGTCTACACTGACTTAATTAGGAGGAATGAATATTCTCATGAAAGTTAAGAACAATATTGGGGGGGGGGTCTCGCTATGTCAACTGACATGCATTTTGAAAACTTTATGAAAGAAAATGAATGGTTTAGATGCTGTAGTTATTTTACTAAGAAACACATATTGTTAATTTAATAAGGGACAAATGAATTGAGTGGTATCCTGGCAGTACCCACTCATTTTGAATGTTGTTTTAACATCTGATACACATTATGATGTTTTTAAATTAATAGAAACACCAGAATTTGTCATTTGTTCGCATACATAAACAGGGTGTGTGCTTAGGTGTGTGGGGGTTGGCAGATGAGGAGCCCTGTATAAGTTAGGGTAACCTGTATTATGTGCTGTGAGTTGCATCACATTTTATTCCTTACTGGTGAGATTAAAACTACCCAGATTATCAACACAAATGTTTATATGAATCTAATCTATACACCTACACAATATTATTTCTTTCCAAAGTGTGCCATAGGATATTTACTTGCCACTGAAGTAAGCTGGCTAGGCCATGGTTTTAGCATGCCATTCTACATGCAAAATCTCAATCCTGACCACCCAGCTTCCATCTTATGTTGCACTGTCATTTAAAACCAAGTACTCTGTTGATGGTCCACATACTATCTGGACTTGGAATACATACTACAGCAGTTTGATTTTCTGGAATCATTTATGATAACTGTGTAACTTTATGAGCAATAGATGCTGTCACTTTTACCACCTTGATTTCATATGGAAACTGCTGATTCCCTTCTAAACCAGGTTTCCTTGTTGAAGCAGTGCATAGTTTCCTACAGTCTGTAGATGTTTTCTTGATACAAGCCATATTTTTTCTTGCCTGGCATATGTCTCATCTGTATATAGTTGCTGTATGACATACATTTTGCGTACTTTTAATAAGTAATGTCTTCTTTAGCCTTACAGATATTACTGTCTTATCTGAGGGTTATCCAGCTTAATTGTGCTTTCCATCTTCTGATGGTAATATCACCATATTCATATCTCTCAACTATCCCTTATTTTGCCTTGTAGTTTTGCCACGCCCCTCATAAAATGTTTGATTTTCCTGTAAATCACTAAGGATTGCAGTTAGTAATACCATATTATTTTCATACACAAAAACCTGCTCTTCTATTAACTTTTTAAGTGAATTACAATATGTAAAAATTGTGCCTGATTTTGGGTGTTTGTCTCTGCATTATTTTGGATTTGTACCTGATCCTTGAGCAATGTACCCGCGGTGGTGATGCTGCGGTAGTGTTGTCGCCTCACAGTAAGACGCTGTCCGGTTCGATTCTCAGCTAGAGCATCTTCTGCGTGGAGACATGCGTGAATGGGGCATGCCTTCGTTGAAGGTTGTGCGTCAGGCCTGGCAAGCCAGTACGTAAAAATCAACTGCCAATCATTAGTGGACCGGAGTTCCACTGTGGCAACCCCTAACCGGGGAAAGCCGAAAGACACAAACAAACAAACCTGATTCTTGAGCAATGAACCCAAGGACTTTGCCATGTGCTTGTTAAAATAAAGTAAGTACTAGAATCTTAAGTCCTATTATGACAGCATTCACTTGATACACTGAATGCTTTTATTGTTTATCTTTTTATTTTATGTAAAATGTCCAGAATTCAGCAGTTTATGTACATTATATAAACAAATACAGTAAAATAAAATAATTTCAACACTAATCAGCAGACTTTTCAAATGTACATATTTTAGAGGTACATACTTAATTTCAAGCTTGAATTACTCCTTCATATGATTTTAAAAATAACTATGCCTAGTTTGGAAGTACATTCCAGTTTTCAGGATTAGTCTACCACTTCACACAATTTTTGACACTCCTCATTACATACAGTTTTGAAGTTGTTTACTAGACACACACACACACACACACAACAGACTACATGACCAATATACAGGTAGTAGTAATAAATTAAAGAGGGCACATTTGTTACATTTCCCTTTTTCAAAGGCAAAAATAAATGACGTTGTGAAGTAAATTTCATTAAAGCCGACATATTTTAAGCTGCATTTTTTGGTAATAATGCTTCCATGCTTGTACCCTTTGTTTACACTCATTTTTTAAACTTGGGTTTCTGTGTAGTATGTCTCAATCCGAACTAAAGTGAGAAGAGCTATATGCTGTTCTTTTGCAGTTTTTTTATTTTATTTTTTTGCTAATTAATTGCACACATTTTGTTTGCATGTATTCAAGAGCCTTTACCCATTTCTGATGTCTGCAGATTGAGAGGTATACTGATCAGTCACTGCAGCAAATGTATTTCTACAAAAAGTACAAGTTTCTATACCAGTAGTTGTAGTTATTTTACCCTTTTTTGTTTTACCCATTCAAGTATGATTTCAAAAATTCTTCCTAGTTATTTTAATTTCAGAAACATAAGGAAGAGAACAATTTTTTACTTAAAAAAGTTTAATTTGTGTAAAACAGAGGAAATGTGCAGTCTGCACCTGTGAGCATCTTTGACCAATTTGGAAATTAAAATTACATATAAAGTCATAAATAACCGAATAAAAATAGCTAAAATAAACAAGCAAATAAATAAAGGTTGCTATAAGGGCATTCACAAAAAATTCTGTTATATTGTATGATTAGCGATAGACTATTCTGACATATACTGCTGTTATTTTCTGAAACACTGAAACTTTCATTTCTCAATGGTGTTAACTTTTTAATTCAAAATTACAGCAGCCTTTGCAAGATGGAAATGACCCAGACCCTTATGTAAAAATCTACCTGTTACCAGATCCCCAGAAGACCAGCAAAAGGAAAACAAAATTTGCTCGAAAAACATGCAACCCCACTTACAACGAAATGGTAAGTTCCAGCTTGGATGGCATTACAGAAGACAATGTGATTATAATAAATTTTAAATGGAAGGAAACATGGAATGACCCAAAACCAACATTTTGTTATCAGAGCCAGTCATCTTACTGACACCCTTACTAGTTTTGTTGTTTTAAAAAATTAAATTGTATATCCAATGCTCCTGATGCTTGAAACATGTTACATTACTCTGTTTAGCATGCAGCAGTACTAGTTAAAATGTTGCAGTTGCAAGTTACACAATTGGTTAAAATGTTGCAGCTGCAAGTTACATGACATACTAGCCATACTTGAGTAATGAATTTGGTGTTATAAATGAACCTAGACAGCTGGTTTGCTGCAACCTGGATTTGGGAAGGTGCTATAAATGAACTTCTGATGAAGCACTGGGATGAAAATAACTGACACTGTTTAGAAACATAGCTCCAAGTTGTGGCATATGGAAGGTCATGCATGAATTCATTCATTCCTAAAAGCATGGCAGAGACACAGAGTGCACAGAATGTTAGACCAGCATCAGTCTTTTATAGGAAGAATTCTTCAAGGAAACGCCTCCAAGGTTCAAGTGGTTTAATCCTATGCAGTTTGTAACATTTACAGATGATTAGACAAAATGCTTAAAAAAAATGTAAGCTAGGGCCATGTTGCTAAACTGAAAAAGGTTCTGTAGGGGAAAACAATTATCAAAATATGTGACTGTGCATCCTTATCCGGAAAATTTCTGGATAAACATGCACTCATCTGACTTAAGAGGAAAATGCACATTACCCTGTAAGAGGAGTGGTCAGTTTTAGAAAGGGGTAAAGAACCTGACTTTTTTGACATACATACATGGTTCACTGGGATTGATGTCATCCATTTCAACAGTCCTGTGGCTGGTGGCTATGTAGAGGTGATTTTGTAAGACATTTCTGTGTTTGAAAAACAGTGGTTTAAAACATTTATTACACTTACCTGTCACTCTCTGTTATCACACGCCTCCTTCAACAAGGTATAGGAATGCATCAGTAGCGGAGTATCCCAGTTTCCAGCAAAACTTCCTTGGAGTTGCATGAAGATAAATGCTGAAAAGTAAACCCCCACCAGTAAAAGCTTTTCAAAGTACTAAAAGCATACCTCCCAACCGTACCGAATTACTCGATTTTTGGGGTCCAAATACTGGGGTGCCACAATTCCCGAGTGGCACCCCTTCATTTCCGTTCTTTTGGAGCTTTTTTGTTCTCTTTTTCTGTTTCAGCTGATGTCATCACATGCGCAATGACGTTGGCTCCATCGGGCTACCAGCCTATCGGAATTAAGCTCTAGGGCTCTGGACACATTTCCAGCTGTTCAAATGCTCTGCGAGAGGGAAGAAAGGAAACAGAAGGAAACAAGCTTTTAGTATCTGCGAACGGGAAGTCTGGCTGCACTTGTGAGTGGGTCGGGAAGTCCTGGGTACTGCAGAGTGAACGATTCTGATTCTGGCTGCACTCGAGAAGCTAGGTAACACACAGTTATTCTGGGCTTGAGCAGTGTGTGTGTGTGTGTGTGTGTGTGTGTGTGTGTGTGTGTGTGTGTGTGTGCATGTGTGCTGTCACATTTACATTGCTGTGGAGCTAAAGAAGTCTGAGAATGAGCAGCCTAACTAAATTGTTTCATGAACTGGTCAGTTATAATATGCAGAGGAACACTGCCTGCTACTCTCTATATTGCACAGGCAATTTGTTTGTGACACTCATGTGCTATCTATTAGAGTTGTTACAGGTTACTTGTCATAGTTTGAAATCCAGCATGACTGGCAACAGATATTTCCTCTGTTGCTGAAATTTGGACACTGCAAATAAAGATTCTTTCTGAGTACAACACAGGGTCTTCTAAAGCTGACTTTAGAAGAAGTCATTTTTAGTTATTTACCAGCAGAATAGTATCCCATTTGGTGCTGATTAAGGAAACATTTTTTCAGCATAAAATAGCTTGCAGGAAAGCCATGTTGTAAAGGGAATATACCAGCCCACTGGATTTAGTCACTAGTCTTAGTAGTCTCTATTTTTCTTTCTTAGTAGTCTGTATTTTTCTTTCTTAGTAGTCTGTATTTTACTTTCTTAGTAGTCTCTATTTTTCTTTGGCCCTCCCTAGCTTTGTCCTACAGCAGTCAGTGCCCAATATTCATTGCTGAGTCTACCAGCTTCATTTAAAACGCTGAGACTCCAATATTGGCTGGGGCCCATACAGATCATAAAAGGCATCATGGTGGGATCTCAGTCCTCTACCATTTGTCAGGGGACTTTATATGTATGGCCTGCCTTGTTACTGCTTCCCTTTCTTTGCTATACATGGGGTTATGCCCATACAGTGAGGATGTAAGTATAGCTCCTCACCTTTGCATCAGCACAGCCATGCCCCACCCTTTCACCTCTTTGGACTGTACCTCTCTAGCCACACAACATCCTCGTTCTCCACCAGATATCATCATGGGAGATGGCATCAATCCCACCCTGCTGCTTTATTAGACACTTGAGCCTGTAAGCAGACCTGGATTACCTGGGCCATAGTTGGGGCTTTATCACTCTATGCCACAGTGCAGCTGTTTAATCAGCAGTCTTTATTTAAACAAGAACATATTATATTTATCTCATCAAAACAAAAGGCTTTCTACAGTTTTGAATTAAATGCTGTATTATGTGTCTGTGTTCATTTTCTGACTTTAAAATGAAACTATAGTTATGTTAGGAGACTTAATCTTCAAGATGTTGAATTCCTAGTATTTCTCAAAGCAATTTTATAAAATAAAAGAATGATAATTATTGTGATACTTTTCTTTTTTACTTCAAAAAGCACAATACTTAGTAAACTAAATAAGTGCATGGAATCTGACATTTCAGAACAGGATCTCAGCAGAACGTGTTAGTTTCCTTTAATTATTGCTTGTACTTTACCAGTCTGCTTTATGAGCTAATCAGCCTTTGGAATTTGCTTTCCTTTTTGTTTATTTATAGATCCAATAAGTAATGCAAACTGTCTGTATAGCAAGATGCCTATAGCTTACACTACTGTCATTCTATTTATATATATATATATATATATATATATATATATATATATATATATAGTGCGAGTCATGCCTACTGGAAAAAATGTTCAAACAATAAATTTAAAATGCGCTCTGTCTAACAAGTGTGCTGTATTATACAAGGAATATAATTTAATAAAGTCTGGAAGGCATATTAAAGAGCACATGTATGTTTCTTGTTTTTTGTGCCAGGGGCCAATGATTTGAAAACAGCCCAAAGGTAATCTTTATCCACCACTGGCCAGATGCATTTTCTTTGGATGTGGTGTGGGTTTTAATGCTGTTTCAATGAATGTGAGTTTCAAGGGCAGAGAAGTTTTAATGCCAAGTCTATTTTCACTGTGAGACAGTATTGCTTTGTTTAGCAGATGTCTGTTAGTGTTTGTGCATTGTGCCGTAAAATGTAAAAATGAAATCCAAATAATCATTGTAGAAGTAAAGCAGTATGCACACATTGGTGTTTATGGTAAATGGGGCGAAATAGCCAGGTGATGGGATATTGGAATGGCTGCAGGGGGACTCTTGTGCCATATTTTAGTTGTCTGTTCTTTAGTTTACATTTAAAAGTTGGCATCCCACAATTCCGTTGGAGTGGGTGGGGTTCTACAATTATGTATGCAAATTTTATGTTAATCAGCGTACAGATTTGTACCTATTTTTCATGGTCCTTTTCCAGATTTTTGATGTTTCCAGGTTGAGAGTTATGACTAACAGTCCATAATTTATGGAACTTGACACCATTTTACTTAGCCCCGCAGAAATTGACTTGATTTTACCCTGAACATTCTATTGTGGAATCTGGACTATTCTTCTAATGTTCAACATTTTAATTTATAAATTCCATGGCAAAGATACAAAAGTTTCCAAAGTTTTGTGCCTTTTCTGAAACAGGTTTTTTTTTGAAAAACTCAAGAAATTCATACATTAATTATTTTATTCTTAACATTTTGTTGCCCTTCCCCATGCAGATGAGCCAGGCAGCTCCCATAATGTGGATGTGATCAGAATAAGCATCAGCGTATTGTGCATATTCTCAGCAAACTCAAAACTGATTTACAATATCTTCACTTCTATCCTTATCTGAAGTAAATTCAAATACTGCTTGGACACATTACCACTATGTCAGTGGGCCAGAATGCCCCCTACATTTGTACTGAAACAGTAAAAACATCGCTGTTTAACTTTTAATGACCTGTCACAAAAAGAAGTTAAATACAAAAAGATAATGCAGATAAAGTGCCAGCTGTGATATAAAGTATGACTTAACGACAAAGGGTTCTGTAGGAGTGTTACTGATGGATATTCTCTTACTTACCTACCACTGTCAAACATCCATTATGTACTGATAAAAGTGAGTTGATCTAATTATTTTCTAAGTCTTCATCCCTTGATATAGGTCACTGCAGGATCATGATATGGAAATGTATGAGTAATAGAAGGGTTGTTTAGATACTCATTTTAAAATAGTATTGAATAAATTGTACATATTAAATACAACAGTTAAAGAGACGTATCATACATATGCTAGGAAGAACAGTGTTTTATGTCTCCAATTTTAGGGTTTCTAATACCATGATGGTGATGGACGCCATACATAAGTCCGGGTACGGTTAGAGTTCAAGAAATTAGTACTATTTCAGTCTTTGATGTTTGCCAGTAGTGCTCTTCTCAGCTCCAACAATGTGCCCAGAATTCCCTCCTTCTGTAGTTCATATGGGGTTACATGTATTGATGTCATATTTAAGTATGATTGTAAATTCTTTTTTATTAGACCTGTTGCCCTTACTAGTATTGAAACTGTCTAGGTATCTTTATTCCATATACCTGTAATTTCTGCTTGCAAATCCTGGTATTTTATGACTTTGTGTCTCTTTGTATACAAGACATTGTAATTATTAGGTCCAGCAATTTCAGTGATCAATGCTGCTGTTGTCTTTTTTTCCTCAAGTACTATATCTGTTTTTTTTTGCATCTATTTTTTGGACTGTTGGTAATGAGTGATCCCATGCCATATGAACATCATACTCTATAATGCTTTGTGGTTCATGTTTCCAATGCTAATCAACTACTTCTACATTGTAGTGTTTGTACAGTCCCCAGTGCAACAGTCTTACCACAATTGTCTATTTCAGTGTACAGATCCTCAGCCATGAGTGTATCACACCCAGCAAAAAGATGTGCAACTGTTTCTAGGTCTGTTTTACAGCACCTATATTTGCCCTTTTCTCCCACTTGTTCTTCAGACACTTTGAAGCTGACACAAATGCAAGTCCATTATCTTGTACAGCTGTTATTAGCCTTTCATCATTAGGCTTCAGTTTACCTTTCCTTAGCCATTCTTGCATCAAGTCTTGGACAACAGGAGGTTGCTGGTGAACAGTTGTGTAAAATCTTACCATAACAGTAGATGTCCTTCTCTTCACTTTACATAAGGGATTCCCAGCCAAGGGTAGGTCAGAATCCGGACAGTATACCAAAGCCTTAGGAATATATAGATGTTGTACTTCACATGTATGCACACCACACAAGGTGTAGGCCATAACGGTGATGTACGGACATCCACACCTCAGAACTGAAAATCCCCAGGAGGAGCAAATATTCCTAGGAACTATGCGGAACATGTGCATCCAGAAGGAGAAAGAGGAAAGGAATTCCAAGCCAGGAAGACATAAGGAATAGGATAGAGCAGAAAGGGGAGGAGGGAGGGAGTGAATAGTCCAACAGTGAAGAGAAGGAGATCTACCATTATGGAAAGATTTTGTACAACTGTTTTATGTCCTTCCATGTCACTGTTGCAGTGTTCTTTCCATAAGGGAGTATACAAAAGCTCAAGAGGAAACTTGAGAGGAGTAAGCACAGAGGAACCCTCTAGAAACCCATGCAGGATAGCTCTTGCAAAGCAGCTATTGCTCTGGAAACGACAGCTAACTTATAGTGTTTAGTGAAGATACAGACAGAAGTCCAAGTAGCAGCCTCAAGGATGGAATTGGCATCCTGTAGTGGGTTTCCTGGCCTCCTGTAGAACCCAGAGCATGTCCTCAGAAAAAGGTTCCTAAAGGGAATCAAAACCCTGTCACCCACAACATCAGTTGAAGAGTGGACAAGTGGGGATGGATTAGAGACCCCATGTCTTGTGTGAGAAGGTCCACCCTGTGAGGTAATTTGTGGTGATTGCCCCTTGCTAAGTAAAGAAGAAGGAGAAACCAATGTTGTCTGGGCCAAAAGAGAGTCATTAGCAAGATTTTGAGGAAGTCTTGCTTGATCTTGAGCAGGACCCTCGGAATAAGAGGAAGTGGAGAGAAGGCATAGAGAAACATCCCCTCTCAAGAAAAAGATAATGCGTCCATCTTCCAAGCCAGAGAACTTAAGATTCTGGCACAGAAAAGAGGAATTTGTTCAAAGGGGAGGCAAAAAGATATACCTGTGGTGTACCCCACTGATGGACAATGTCCAGAAACACGTCTCTGTGAATCACCCATTTGTGAGCCTGTGTAATGGAACTGTTCCTTCTGCCTTCCTGAAGCAGTTCTATATTTTGCTCTGAAGGAATGTAGACAGCCTGAAGAGTTGCTCGATACAGGACAGCTAGATCTCAGACCTGAAGAGCAACTCTGAAAGAAGGTAGGACCATGTTCCCCCTTGCTTGTTGGTATACTACATCAATGTGGTATTGTCTTGGAAGACTTTTGAGAGGCCCTGGAAGAAAGAGGGAATGAAAAGCCTGAAGAACTAAAAGGAGAGCTCTCATCTCCTTTATGTTGATGTGATTTGATTTCTGATGAGAAGGCCAGAAACTCTGGACCTTGAGTTATTGAAATGCAACTGGGAGTTGAAAAGCAAGTCCTGGGTCGAGAGAAAGCTGATGAATCCATCACTGAAGGTCAAGTTTGTGGCATTTTTATTTTTTATTTTAACATGTGTTGACCGGGAAAGTCTGACTAGGACAGAGCCTATTTTCAGTGGAGGCCTGGACAGAAACACTCCAGATGCATGTCTTTGGAAGGAAAGGAACTAGAAAGTCCAGTGGATGACACTGTTGAAGTCACGCTGACTTTAGAAACCACTGTAGTTTTCTCATATGGAGTTTGGCTAGAGGCAGCACAGGAATGGTGGAAACCATGAATCGTAGAACCCTGAGAAAATCCCTAGCTGTGACTGGAGCCAGAGGAAGAAGAGTGTGAAAAAAGTGGTTAAAGAAATAACCTTGGGTGGAGGCAGGGATGCCAGCATGGGAATGGGCTGGACCCTACAAATGAAAAAAACATGATTCTGAGAAGGAACCAGGACTGATTTCTGAAAATTTTTGGTAAACCCCAAGCCTTGTAACACACAAACCATAAACTGATGAAGATCAAATGAGTAGGTCGTCCTGATAAGGAAAAAGATTTGAACGCTTCTCAGCCTGCAAAAGGCAATGACATGAGTGAGGCTTTTGGTGAATACCTTTGGGGCAATGGAAAAGCCAAAGGGCAAAGCAGAGAACTGAAATGCAGGGATGAAACAGCAAAACATAAAAAAAAAAAATCCTGAAAATGGGATGAATGGGGATGTGAAGATAGGCATCCTTGAGGTCCAGGGATACTAAGAAAGCTTGGCGAAGAAGAAGAAGGGAATAGACCCTGAAGGGACAACATCTGAAGGGAAGGGACCTTTAGAAAGTTGTTGAGCTGAGAAAGATCCAGAATGGTTCTCCAGGTGCCCTCCTTCCTGGGAACCAGAAACATCCTAGAATAAAACCCTTTTCCTTCTTAGGCAGTGGGTACAACTTGAATTGTGCCCTGAACCAAAAAGCCCTGAAGTAGTTCTGAATAGAAATGAATTTGTTCCTTGAGGAGGTTGTGGGATACCCAGAAAAGGAGGAAGGGATTTCCACACCATAAAATACAATATCCCTGTCAGATGATGAACAGAGCCCAAGAGACTTGAGTGACCCTTAACCAACTGGGAACGGACAGGGAAAGATGAAGGGATGATGAATCTGGGCATCTTGGGGCAATGTAGCAATTGCCTCATGTACACAGACAACCCTGTCCTCCTACCACCCAACACTACAACCTGTGAGAGATGCACTTATCTAGCCAAACTGGAGGTAAAGCTCTCTCCAACCAAGGCTGAACTTGACAGTCAAGAGGAGAAGGTAAACACTTGCACCACACAACACTCATCACATAGTCCCACTAAACCTACACCACCAAAATCCATGCATAGAAACACGAAAACATTTGCGGAGGCTCTCTATAATAATCTGCTCAAGCAACAGAGACCTCCAAAGCAGAAACTCAAGCAACCCCCAACACAATCCAAATGACACATAGCTCACAGACTCAATGTGCCACTCAACCACAGCATATAAGGCAAAACAACGTACCCAACACACTAATCATAGGTGACTCTATAGTCAGGCACATTGATGTCCCACTCACCAGGCTAAACAAGGAGAAGGTTACTGTCAGCTGCCTGTTAGATGCCAGGATCCACCACATAACCCATGCACTCAGGTTACTCCACAAGAAGTACAAATATGACTCTGTCATTGTCCATGTTGGTGTGAACAACCTGAGATGTACCTCCCTGGACTACATGAAAAGAGACATGGAAGAGCTCTCTGATCTTGCAGCCCAGGCAGGTATGACCTTAGCCCTGAGTAGCATCCTGCCAACGCCCAGAATGATACCGCAGTACAAGGACAAAATGATTGACTTCAACAATTGGCTAAGCTTCTGGTGTCATTCTAAGGGGATCTGGTATCTGTCTGCCTGGGATGACATGGTGGACAGACCACAATGCTTGCCAGAGATGGTCTGCACCTGTCACCCCTGGGATTCTGGATACTGGCTAAGGCTCTTGCTGCCCCTATAGTGCCATTTTTAGGCAAGGTTCAAATGACAAATTCACCACCGTAACAGGAACAGACAAGATAAAACTGAGGGTAATGCTACTCAGTGCTAGAAGTCTATATCTCAAAATGCACTGCCTTGAGACACTCCTTAAAATGGAGAACATCGATATCTGTGCAGTGACTGAGATCTGGTTCAAGGCTCCAGAGAGCATCCCTGCATTACCAGGCTATAACTCATACCACACTTTTTGGCCATCTAACCTGGACCGGAACACCAAAGGTGGAGTTGTGTCCATATTCATTAAGGGTATCCATACCTCCAGGCTAGTTGCTCAGCATAATGCATCCGAGGTTATCCAAGTGCAACTAACTCTGGGCAAAACTGCAATCCAAATTGTAGTTTGCTACAGATCCCCCACCATGCTCCAGGATTCCCACTCCTCTTTTATTGATATACTGGAAAGTATTAGGGTTCAACCAAGCACCCTAATAATGGGCAATTTCAACTACCCCACCATTAACTGGGAAAACTACTCATGTACCAACTCCTTCGCTCAGCGCTTTCTGGAATTCATAAATTCCAATGCCCTGGATCAACTTATCCACACCCCCACCAGGGGCAACAATATCCTAGACCTACTCATTACCAACATGAGTGTCCGGTGTTTCACACCTGAAGTCAACTCCTCATTGGTCAGATCCAACCATAAGCTAATCACCATAGATATCCACATCCCGCCCCCACCCCCCATTAAGGGAACCATGGTAAAACATTTCTCCAAAGCCAACTTCATGCTTCTTAAGACAGAAGTGGCGAACTTCATGACACCCATGTAGATGGACAATACAGTCACGACTGCTGAGTCCTACACAAATGCACTCTATAAGCACTTACACGAGTGTGTGGATTGTGCTATCCCAAACAGACCCAAGATGCTATCCTCCAAAAAAAGGAAGCCAATCTGGTGGTCCCCTGCCATAAACAAACTCTACAACAGAAGGAAGAAACTGTTGCAAAAGAGAGTAAAATCCCATGAGTGGAGGAGCTCCCTGGTCAGCCTCAGTAAGAAGCTGCGATCCCTGATAAAATCTTCCAAAACTAGTTATGAAAACAAAATCGTCACTGATTCTAAAGACAACCACAAAGCATTCTATAGCTATGTCAAGAATCTCAATGGCAACACTCAGATCTGCCCTGAGTTACAGCACAATGGCACTAAATATACAGACCCAACTGATATTGCCAACATCCTGGCAGATAGGTTCAGTGCTAACTTTACCCCCCTCTCACCCCCTAAAGAGCCCATCTCTATACCGAAAGAATGCAAAGTTTCTTTAATCACGGCTGCACAGGTAAAAACCACACTCTCCAAAGACAAGAACACAGCATCCATAAGACCAGACAACATCCTAGGTTGCGTTCTACACGAACTACAGAACGAACTGGCACCCCACCTAAGTACCATGTTCAATCATAGCCTCACCTCAGGCTTTGTGCCTGCTGAATGGTGCACAGCAACGGTTATCCCACTCCACATGAGGGGAGCCACCAAGGACCCCAGGAACTACCGCCCCATTAGCCTGATGAGCCTGGTCTGCAAGGCCATGGAACATATCATCATGGAACTTATAAACAAAGACATTGGTAATCTCCAAACTCTGGACCCCGCCCAGTTCGGGTTTGTAAAAGGCAGATCGTGTCTGCTAAACCTGATAGACTTCTTTGAAGCAGTCACCAAAGCCGTAGACAAGGGTATGGTGGTTCACACAGCCTATCTAGATCTTGCCAAGGCTTTCGACACCATCCCCCACTCTGGAATTATAGATAAACTCATTAAACTAGGTATAAATCCCTATGTCACAAGATGGGTTGCCAAATGGCTCACTGACAGAACCCACAATGTGAAAGTAGCCGACTCCAAATCCGACTTCAGATCAGTGACAAGTGGAGTACCACAGGGTTCAGTCCTGGGTCCTCTCCTGTTTGGTATCTACTTCTCTGAAGTACAGGCTAACACAGAAGTTCTTTCGCTAATGAAGTTCGCAGATGACTGCAAACTAGGAGCCATAATCGAAACTCCTAACGATGTGGACATCCTACAAAAGGGCCTCACTGAGACATATGCCTGGTGTCAAAGCCATGGCCTCAAGCTCAATGCCAAAAAGTGCATTGTCATCTCCTTTGGTAAATACACTGTACCCATGAACTACAACATAGGCGGTAGTATACTTAACACCGAAAGTATGATAAGAGACCTTGGGACACAGGTGGACAGTAGTCTCTCCTTTGATAATCACATCATCACAGTAGTCAGGAAATCCTTCTATGTGGCACACCTCATCACAAAAGGTTTCTCATTCAGAAAAAAAGAGGCAATTGTTCCCCTCTACTCATCACACCCATTATAGAGTACAACACCCCTTTTGGTATGTACTTCACAAGACATCTACAACAACTGGAAAGGATGCAGAAATACCTCACAAAGAGGATTACCGGCCTCAAACAGATGCCCTACACAGACCGTCTCAAAAAACTCCAGCTTTACTCCGTAGTATATCGCCTACTCAGAGGTGATCTCTGCCTAACATACAAAGCTATGTCAAACCAAGAGCTGTTGGACATGCTCCATGTAAAGAAATCCCAATCCTTCCAAGCTACACGCTCTAGGGACCTAAACCTTGTCACCAGAATAAACAGAACATGCCGGAGGGATAGATTCCTGTCACAGAGACTTCCCATACTCTGGAGTAAACTACCTATCTATATCAAACAAAGCTCCTCATTAGCACTCTTCAAGAAAAATCTTGATGATTGGATGGGAAATAGGAAATTCACCCCGGGGATCACCTCTGTAGCTCTGCTCAACAGTGGCACAGGAAAATAATTTTCTTGGGTGACAAAAGCCAGGGTACCAATTTTGGATGGGCTTGTATAGTCCCCAGGGCCGATAGCCTAGTACCTACCTATGAACATATGAACAATTTATTAGAATGGACAGAAAATAATTATACCCTACCGATATAAGGAATACAAATGGTCTTTAAAACCTAAAAAAAAAATGAATTTGAACATTAATTTTAAAGAAATGAATGTGTATCAGTAAGTGTTTTCTAACATATGTTTTCAAGCAGTTGTAATATTCCATAACTTTTTCTAAAAAAGTCAATAGATTTGCCCAAAAAGTTTATTATGTAATTTTTTTATGATATTGTACAAGGTTGAAATCTCTATCACATTTAAGTACATTGAATTTTACTTACCTCAACTAAAAAAAAACTCATGGTATCTGTATAATAATACAAGACAGGAAAAGTGGAATATAGTATTTTAATCTGTTAAAGCCTTATTTGGCGTTGAACTGTTGCATGTTCATAGTAAACCAGATAAGGTAGAAAAGCTTTGGAATAAACAAGCTATTCCATCATTTTGTTGTCCATATGGGATAAAGCACAGAAACACTCATACAAATCACTAAAGTGTATCCTCTCCCCTTACCAAGACACAATATTCCATTTTGTTGTTTACTATCATGGCATATAATGTAACAAAAATATCAAACTTGTAACTAATAGCATTGCCAGCATTGCCTGCCTTGCAGTTTTCAAGGCCCGGAAGTGACTGCTTTAGAACAATTGGTTCTATAACAAAGAAGGATGAAGTCCTGAAGATGAAGTCCTGAACATGACCCAGCTGACCCAGGCTAGATTAGTGGTTCCGATGCTTTAGGAGTTGATGATGAGGAGCAATGAATGATGAAGCAGTCCCTGATCAACTCTCTCAGGGAGAAATAATGTGGGAGTAAACTGGGGACATGCCTAAATGTCATAGACTCTGATGATTGCAGCTGTTGAGGTGACAGCCAAAATGTATGGTTGGTGGACATAAGAGAAGTGCATAACCACGTAGGTGTAACAACTCCATCGTGGCACCATTGCATGACACTGTATGTTATATTTCCAGGACATTGCAAATCAGGCTGCATAACAAAAAATCCCTCTTATGGGCAGTATATGTGATGCTGCATATGAGGATACTCCTCTCTGTTTCCCATGCTGTGGTTTGTACTATATTTTTATACCCTGCCCCTTTTGCTGGATGCCTGGCTATTCACTGATTGAGGGAATTACTTAAGGCAGGGAAACCCATAGAATTAGCAGAGGTCTCAGGCAACAGGTGGTCCAGCTGCAGCATGAAAGGAGTCAAAATATCAAAAATAGTAAAGATATCTATATATATCTTCAGCAGATACTATAAAAAAATCATATAAAGCTGCTTTATTTATGAGTCTGTATCACATGATCGAAACACCAATTCAGTGCATATCTATTCATCAACCCCTATTCAGTGAACATCCTTTTATCAAACGCACAAATCAGCAAACTTTTTTTCCTATGGCAGTAAGCTACTTGGCCAACATGTGAAAATCTGCCCTTTTTCCCACTGTAATGCAATCTCGGAGTTAGTATATATAATGGGGGGGGTTATAATGCGATGTGCATCACTCGGTATGTTGACCTGCTAAATTAGTGCCCTAGGAAAACATTCACTGATTTGATCATTTGATAAAAGGGTAGTTCACTGAATAGGGGTCGATGAATAGCTATTCACTGAATTGGTGTTTTGCTCAAATGATATAGGCCCTTTATTTGTTTATATTTGTTTATAAAGGAAAGCAAGTTTAAATACAGACAAAGACTGACTACAATTCAATTGAAAGTATGCAGTATTTATGAAGTGATTATGGAGAATAAATCCAAATAACTGGAAAACTAATAGTTACTTCTTCAAATGAATACAAGCTAACTGTGATGAGTGGGTATAGATTACCTGGAAACAAAAAAAAAAAAAAAAAACTGTAGCATATGGAATTTGAACTTCGTTTCTTTTTTCATTAAAGTAAATTGATATATATATCTATATATCTGTATGTATATATATATATATATGTAGAGAGAGAGAGAGAGAGATCGGAACCTTAACTGTATACTTAGGAGTCATGGATCCATGCCAAAATTAGCAAAAGAGGCATGGAACAGAATAGCAGCATAGTAGTTGGATAGACTGTCCATATCAATGAGTAGCATTCCGTTCTCATCACAAAGTTTTTTTTTTGCATTATTTTATGGAATTGAAGGCCTATACCAGTAATTATGATATGTAATATTCAAGTGATACAATCACATGACAGATTTTGGAGACATGCATTTAGAGATGAACACCGTACCGATACTGTCACTTAGGAAAAAAAAACATTCACTTAGTGCATCTAATCATAATTAGAGTTAGGCAATATCATCAGAACTATTCTAAATAGATCATTTTGTTTCTCTCTTCCAGCTGATTTATGATGGCATTCCCAAAGGAGACCTTCAACAACGAGTCATATACCTGCGAGTTCTAAGTGAAGAAGCATTTCGTGAAAACATCCTTTTGGGAGAAACGCATATCAAGCTGAAAGATCTAGACCTCACCAAAGAGAAGATTGGCTGGTTCCAATTGGGATCCACAGTGTCGGGAACCTTAGCTTAATTGTTAGTAGCTAGTGACTAACCCAGACACTGGACATGTGTCCAGCATCTTTATTCAACATTGTGAGATGTCCTCATGCCTTATATCAAGGCCATCGACACTGGAATACTTTTTCCAGGAATTTTTATTTAATCTTGGCTATTGTGAAGGGCCAGCTTTTTTGAGATGGGCCTTCATGCCAAGATAAAGACCTTCCAATTAGGGAAGTTATAAGCCATGATCAGATGTCACATAGTGACAAGAAGGACTGTAACATGGCAGACGTATACCTTGTGTCAAGGGAATATGAACCAGAATAATAACATTTTTTTTTTTTTTTTTTTAAGGAAGTGTTCCTTTGGGAAAGCTTACTTGACAGATAAGCTTCAGTTCTAAGTGTTTCTTAAAGTCATCGAGGAATGTCCTGAGTTAATATCTGCTGTGTACAGTAAAGGAAAACTGTAAACCTTTCTGCATCATCAGAAATGTGTATTCAATGTAAAGGTACACGACTCTTACAAGTCTGTATTGCAATGTAATACATTTATTCCATGGGGGTTCCACTGTAGCATTCATTATTCCCTAAAATTTATTATAGCTGTGTCCCTGTTCTTTCACTGACAGACTGATTTCACGGTTTAAAAAACATTGAGGAGAAGCAGGAACTCTTTGGCACTTAAGCATGAAAATCTTCCTTGACTGACTAATACCATCTAATAAGCACCCAGAATTTTTGGAAATGTCTGAAGACTGTTAAAAAAGCAAGTTGACTACTATGGTTTCTTTAACAAAAGAATGATATTGACTGATGGTATGAGAGCAGTTGAGCAGCAGTCATCTAGGGCAGCATTACATGTCTGCTGCAGCAGAGCAAGCATTATTACTGATTTTCCCACTGTGAGAAGAAAAACCTGTACCGTGTTAATTAACTGCTAGCTACAGGAGAAACACTGGATGGTAACTTCTGATCTAAGTATTTTCTAATCAACAGGTATTTTGTTAAATATTTTATAGTGCCACTTGTGACTTTTTATTGATAGGTACTTGTGATATTAGATGTCAGAGTTTGACACAATCTGCAGATATTCATCAGGCATTTGCAGGGGCTGTATTGGAGTGCACTAAAATCCACTATAATGCCTTGCTCAAGGAAAGGAACAAGTAAAAATCCTACAAAGTTTATTAAATTGGACAGTTTCTGAATTGTTCAGTGGCAGATTGATTGTGAGCTGCTTTAGAAATGTAAGTTCAAAATGAACAGAAATTATATGCAACTGTTATGGAAACTGGCATTTTCAAAGATTTCATGCAGCTTTTTTCCTGATCCTTTTTTAAAATAAGGAATGTATTTACAATATTAAAACAGTATGGCATTTGTGTATAAATGTTTTATATATTTGAGGGGCTTTTTGCATTGATCAGCAGGGCAAGTGATAGACAATGCAGCCATCTTTACCATTCAGTGTTTTACCATCTTTTACGGTTAACACATTTTGTACTTTAATCAGAAATGCTAAGGACGTGCATTTGCTTTCTAATTTTTTACTGGTCCAATGATTGTAAAGTACTTTATGACAATGTTATGCAGTTTATCAGAATTTATTTTGATTCCATTTCAAACTCACAATTCCATATGCAACTGTTAATTATTTCCAAAATATACACTGTATGTGAGGTAAGATTAATTTGACAGTTTTAAACCCGCCTTAGCAGTTGGACATGCAGGTGTTTATTTTAAACATTATACTTTTTAAGTGTGGTAAACATTTTTTTCTTCTCAGTATGAGAAACTGAATCACATTAATTCTAGTTACTTGTAGATGAACATTTCTCTAAAAGCAAAAAGAATCATGCTGTTCAGCTGAAGCAAAGTTCATCCTGCCAATTATATAAGGTTGGAATGTTCTTCTTTTGGCTTTGTGATACTCTCACAGATATGTCTGTATTTCTCTTTCTCTGTGTGTGTGTGCATGCGTGTGTGTGTGTTTATATATATATATTTATATATATATATATGTATCGTTCCTCAGGAGAAAGGTAGACCTGAAAGACATTTGAATGAAAGTTAAAATGTTTAAATGTGTACAGAATGTCTTGAATTTTTTTCACAATACTCTATGTCTAGCCTTCCACTCATGACTGTAACACTTAACATTTGCTTGGTAGCAAACTACAGACAGTAACCCTATCTAGTCTGCCTTTTAACTGAATTCAGCATTCTCCTTTCCCTGTGTCCTTATCTCCTCCCTTCTGTACCTTTTCCATACCATGAAATGGTTACTAACAAATTATTTTGTTAAAATTTACATTACCTAAAACTGGTGTAAACCTTAAAAAGGGACTGGACAACATCCAGGTGGCAAACTCTTTAATTAGTTGTTTTCAAGCTTTTTAGACTACTTACTCCCATCACAGAAGTACACAGAGGTGGACGCACGTGCACACGCGTGCGCACACACACACACATATACATACATACACACACACACACACACACACACACACACACACACACACACACACACAAACCTTTCCTGAGTAATTTTATGATTTATGATCATGCCTTCGTAGTGGTTTAGTACATGGCACAGTGCCCCAAAGAAAATGAGCAATGAAAAATTATTTTTGGTGCCGTCAGCATGATAGTTTTTGAATTATGTAATTAATAGTTTCAAAATACAAGTGTGCATTCTGTATCTTGTAATTGTAGCAAAACGTTAAATAAGTAGATGATATTGCACTGCCCTTTATATAAGGTGAAATCTGCTATTTTCTGTAACTCACACAGAACTCTCATGGAAAGTGATTAGGGAGTCAGACTATTTGCGCACTTTCTGCAGAAACTGCAGTCATAAAAATGTATCATTCAGATTCACAGATGCACAAACTGCATTGGAGTTTGTAAGAGGTGCAGTACTTCAGTGGTCCACATTCATGGCTTCATAGCCCACGGCCTTTTTCATTTAGATAGTTTGTTAGAATTAACTGTTATTTATTTATTTTTTTTAGACTGAACTGCGTAGATAAGCAGTCATGATACATATCCATATTTTATACTTGTCAGATACTGCAGCATATTTAATGCCGGCTCTCTGATGTAGTACGTATGAGGAGTGCATCTTCTGACCAAGAATAAATACTGACATTCTTCCAATCCACAGCACACTGTAACAAAAAGACTCACTGCCTTCTTGCTGTACTACAGGCTTGCTACTGCATGGATGATGCAGCTTCTCAGTATCCATGGCATAAACCCTAAAAAGATGATCCAGATAGTTAAGTCCACCTGCCATATAAACATCAATTTCCCTGGTTCTTTCCAGCGTGATGAATCCTACTGAAGCATTTACTTCACTGGTCTTACTTTATGGAGTCGTAGTTCTGGCTGTCTAGAAGTAGTATAGTAGGAACTCCCACCTACAAGTAGTGTAGTAGGACCTCCCACCTACAAGTAGTGTAGTAGGATGTCCCACCTACAAGTAGTATAGCAGGACGTCCCGTCCACAAGTAATATAGTAGAATGTTCCAACTAGATGTAGTATAGTAGGACATCCCACCCACAAGTAGTATAGTAGGACATCAAACCTACAAGTAGTATAGTAGGACATCACACCTACAAGTAGTATAGTAGGACATCAAACTGTATAGTAGGACATCACACCTACAAGTAGTATAGTAGGACATCACACTTACAAGTAGTATAGTAGGACTTCCCACCTAGAAGTAGTATAGTAGGACTTCCCACCTAGAAGTAATCTAGTAGGATGTCCCACCTAGGTGATTTAGTCAGACAAATCTGCCTGTACTCATCTCTGTGAGCATTACTTTTTGACATCGAAACTTCAAAAGTAGTAAGTGGCATGTAAGTGTTTGATGTATCCATATCATGATAATACATTGTTCACCTCCTTCTCCTTGTTAACTTCTGACCTATTGAGTTTTTTCTACATTCCATTGTGAAGATGAGTTTTGTTTTTGTAAGTCTTAGGGAGCTAGCACTGTTTTGGATTCTAGACAGGAAAGGTTTGGTATAAGATGTCTCCCATAGGTTCTGCTGTGTTTGGAGTGTACTCCCTAACAAGGGGGTCATAATTTCTTTCACCTTGGTCAGCAGTCACTAAGAATCCCAGCTGCCTGAGTAATTCCGGTACTGTCATTCTTTCCATGTTTTCATGAGTACCTTCTGGCAAGGAAATAGTGATTACATATAGGAACTCGAACAGTACAGTGGTCACCTTTGCTACACCCTGTTAGTACTTGGTTCTCCGGTCCAGTTCAATTTTCGACTGGGGTATCTTCCATGTGGAGTCTGAACATCTTGCCTGTGTCCATATTGGCTATGTGTTCTCCCATATATCCACTGCTTGTTTTCAGAGTGGGCAGGATTTTTGTTCTGCTGTTTTAATTAACTGCCTGAGTACTGCAGGTTATTTTACAGGATTCAGATTACATAAAGCTCTGCTATCTTATCATAGTTTTCTATTCACAGCACTTCAAAATTACGTCCATAGAACTGTTCTTCATTTACAGCAGCACTGCACACCACATGAGAAGCATCTAACGTGAGGATCTAAACCAAATTGTTTGTAGTAAAGGGAAACACAGGAACAGACCTTTGTGTTTGCACTGTTCCTTTCTCTGCTCACCCTGCAAGCTCAGGCAGTTAATTACAACAGCAGAACAAAAATCCTGCCCACTCTGAAAACAAGCAGTGGATATATGGGCAGCCCATTGGAGACATCAGAATAACTCATGGAAGAGGTGAAGGATACTGGAATAACATTCCTAAAACAAGTACCAGTAGCATAGTACCAGAATTCACAACTGAAAGATGTCATATGGCAGTTCTTCTGATGGTTTTGGAATTCACTTAGGGCAGGATCTGTACCATGTCCAGTAAATTAGGACATAAAAGGGCTGGTAAGCCAAACAGAACTTACATGCTGTCAGAATGTATGTTCCCATGTGAGATATATCCTGCTGTAAGAGTCATGTTTAGTTAGATTCATAAAGATACAGGAGAATATTTGCTTAGGTCCACAGAAAATGATGTGCCCAGTAATGTAAATTGACGATACTCTCAGTAACAGTCTGTTAAGCCAGTGCATCACTTTACTGGACAATATAAATAAGACAGGAACTAGTTTGTTGTCCTGGTTAAACCTCACACATTTTATTTATCATCTGAGAACTACAAGCCTGTGCTTTGTATACCTGTACAAGTATTGCTTGACTTTCCTGAGAACAATACACAATTTATTGGCAAATATAGCTCAAAACAGATATCCTGAGTACACGTGGAATACACAGTTCCCTGTCAAATACAGCTTAAAACTGACAGCCAGAATAGACATATTCTTGCAACACATCTCCTCAAGCTGTGAGATTTTATGATTGAGTACACCAAAATTAAAACTACAAAAGGACTTCTTTGAGGATAGGATTTGTCCACTCCACATTTACTTTATTAATCTCACACCAATTCCACTGCACCTTGCTGAAAGATTCATCAGGAATACACAGCAAAGGAAAAAAAATGTCTTGCTGTTTTTATGGGAGACTGCAGTCTTGGAGAACACAACACAAAACAACATTTGAACAGTGACTCCACTCACACAGAGCAAGCAACTTTTTCTCCAGCTGTCTTAATGTATGAATTTTCATCTAGAAAAGACAGCTGTAATACTTAGACATACACTGATAAGAACATGGCCTCCCCATCACCCCTATTCCAAGTGAAACACCACATGTTTGCTGTACTTAGGATCTAGTCATTACCAACATTCACTTTATGTTTATTAGTGAAGAATGAGCAATCACTCTGCAAAATAACATTACTCAGATATCAGCATCTGTTTGCCTGTGTTAAAGAAATTCAACCTGAACATCAGCCATCTTTGGCAGAGAGAAAACTTCAGTTGCTGTGTTTCAGCAGAAACTATTTGGACAGAATATACATGGCAGAACAGTACAGAAGTAACTTTGCTTCAGAGTACCACCTAACTTTAATAATGTGTAATCTCACCCAAAAATATAAACAAAAATGATGTAGCCAATGGCCACTCAGGTTTCTGATAATTAACTTTTAGACACCAGTCTTTAATACTTTAAATACTTTACCCTTTACACTATATATATATCTCCAGTGATTACTTCTGCAGGTTTTAGGTGAACAGTAATTCATTTTATGATGTGCTACTTCAAAAGATTTTACAGAAAGAAAGACACTATTTCAGTAGATTCAAGAATTTAAGTAAAAAATACTAAATTTAGTCTAGATTTATGAAAACATACTGCATGATGGTTGGTCCTAGCCATGAATAGGTTGAAATGCATAAAGAAGCAGAAACAATATGTGTATGTATGCATATATACACAAGTGTGTGTATATGATGTAAGTGTGTGTGTGTGTGTGTGTGTGGTACATTTGAGTGAAATGCTGAAATAGCAACATCTGTTTGGTTGACAGAAACAGATGGTTGACAGGTGCATGAGATCAACAATCTTCTGACAAGTGAATATGCATTTTTCTCTGGGATTGACCAATCTCATAGGTAGTATATATAATTAACAGGGGTTGTGGGGATCCCCCAACCCTGAAAACAAAATAGTTTTTTTAATTTGCGTGCTCCATTATTAATCCTTGGAGCATATGCAGTAGCCTGTCCACATTCTGTCATTAGTGCTAAAGTCAGTATTTCGTTTGTGCAATTCAGAAAACCATGTACGTATATGTATATATATATATATATATATATATATATATATATATATATATATATATATACACACACAAACACATATATGTGTATATCTGTTGTGTATATCTATCTATATATAAACATATACATAAACAGCCATGACACTTCTGCAGCAAATACTGTACGAGCCAGAAAAGTCTCTAAAATGGCAGATGCAAATAACAATGATAAAACAATAAAAATTTTTTTTTTTTGGTTGTTTACGCCAGAATATCCAACCTTAACAACTTCAGTTCACTTTAAAGTCAACAATGATACTAAGACAGGAAAATGTTTAACTCCAACTAACATTAGAATTAAGCTAAGTTTTCTTTTTTGGTTACAACCAGATGCTCAAGGACTAACATTTTTTCTATCAGAGGTTCTTTATGCACGCCATTAAAATTGAATAAAAAAACACAAATATTGTTTAAACTAAGAGACAAATTGAAAGTACATTTAATTATAAAGAGATTTAAAAACAAACTGATTATATCTTCTCTTCCACTATTCCTGATCTGCTTTGGTCCACGATGACAAATTTATCTTTGTGGTAGTTTCTGTGACCCCTCCAATCTTATGAGGTGATAGTGAGCGAAGAAATAAGAACCAGATCCACAAACAGCTCATGTATCCATTCCCGCCATGTACTGAAACGTAGCCCCATACTGACTGTTTGGCATTTACTTCACACCACTCTCACTGCATTATTGCACTCTGGTGGACTTCACCACAACTCCTTTTTTTGGGAAACACCATTGTAGCTTGTTGTACAGGGAACATATTTTCTTGGAAATAAATATCACTGTGGTGATAGCTTCTTTAGTCCTTATTTATGTATATATTTTTTTAAACTGACACAGTCAGTGTCAGCATGTCATATGAAAGCTTAATTATTTGCATTTGAAATGAGCTTGCCTGTTAAAGTCTGCTGTGCAGCTATGGACATGATGCAAGTCAAACACAGGAAGCAGCGTAATGTATGGATTTTTTTCTAACTTGCTGCAAAAGGATTATTTATCTTTGCGCTTCAGTTTATAATTTCATCTCTGTGAATCCAGTTTGAAAGAAGCAAGAATATGTGCTAAACTGGCCTTGAATGTTGACTAGAGAACAGCGATTTCAGTGTTGTTGAAGAATGGTATTTGTCATTTTGTTTTTGTACACATATGGAAAAATAAATGATTATTGTGTAATACATCATTTGTAACATTTAATCAGAGTCTTAAAACATAAAATGCATATTTATAGCTGTGTAATGTAGTGATGTGGCATAATTACTGAGCATATTTTCCTGAAAATTTAGACCTCAGCTCTGCTGGTGTATGGGGATAAAGCCATGGCAATGACTCAGGTGACTCAAGTTCCACTAATGCCTCAGACACCTGTTGGAACTGACATAGGGAGAGAGGAGGGATGAGGGTCTGCCTGCTTGTTTTATACTGCAGGGACAGGGGGTGTATCCTATGGCACTTGACTGGGCATGAGCCCTGGTGGTGATGCAAAGGCTTGTCAAGGACTGCATTAGCTCGATGGGCAAAGAGGTGTACATCATCACATAGTTAAGGGCAGAGCCTTCATGGTGCCACTGAATGTCTAGTAAGATGAAACAGCCAGGCATGTCACAGGTGTGTGGTTTAAAAAGTGAGTAGCCCACTATGACCCAGAGTAACAGGGATTCTCATCTGACCCTGTCCCTTTGGGCTGTATACCTAACAGAACCTAGAGGACCTGCAAACTGCAGATGGAGGGAACCTGTGTGTAGGGCTCTACTGGTAGGGAGATCCTTCAGTGTTAGGGGTCAAACCAGGACAACACCACAGCAGGGGAACCCTTAAAAAAGGAATATCTGAGCGATAACCACAGAGGAAAGTGATAGCAGCAGCAGGTAAACACCAGGTGTAAAATGACAGATTAAGTGGAATTAATTTACCTGTCTATTTGGAACCAAAAGCAATGAGGTAGCTAAGACTCTGGAACTCTTTATCATTAAAACTACAGTTACACACTTTCGTCTATAAGACATCTTCAGAATCATGAATGAATCAAAGAAACTGAGTCTCACTAATGTGACTCATTAAAGAGTTTCAAACAATGACACCCCCCCCCCACAAAAAAACAATCACAAGTAAGCATAGGGAAAAAGCCTGTCAAAAAGCAAAACACTGTGGATCACATTGCATGTTGAGCATACTAAAATGCAGACACAGCAAGCAAGATGTAAAGATATAAAAATATATATTATAATCTAGCAGCACACAATTATAATTCCCTGAGATAGAAATAGCTTCATTAAGACCTGGATAATTTGCAGCATCCAAATGGAGCTGCCAGAACATCTCTCGATGTAAAAGCCAATTCTGCCAGTCCCCTGAATATACAGCAGAATCAATATGTTCAAGTACCATGAATTTAAATTTACTAAACCCAACACATACAGAAGCATGTCTAGCAAGTGCACTCTTGCTATCCATTCTAGTAATGCTGTACTGGTGTTGGTATATTTTATTAAGTGCGTTGTTAGTCTTGCCAATGTAACAGGCAGGACAGGAGCAGCACCTCACCTGGTACACAACTGTCTCAGTATAGCAGTTACATTTACCTTGTGCATTCATTCCCAATATTTTTTCAAGTAGTGTACCCCTAAATCAGTGTCGATAAAGGGACATTGGTGGGAGCGGCCACATTTAGATGTCAAGAAGAAATTATTCTGAGAGGTTTTGAATGGCTTCTCTAAAATGCTTTCAGTGTTGAGTTTATTGCACTGAAGAATAGACCAGTTTTTACATAACATTTTCTGTACGTCACTCACATCTAATGAATAATGCAAAACCATATAGGAATAACGGCAGAAACTGTGCTTTAGATCAGAAGCCATACCTTTCTCACACATGTTGAACTTGTAATTTTCCAAATCATTCCTGATTTTAGGGGCGTACATACAATCCATTTCCTGTAGAACTTGACTGTAAAAGTCTTCCACCAATGAAGTTGGATAAACACAGTCAAGAAACATAGTTTTGGCTAGTCAAAGTGCTGAATACATATATTGTCATCAGAGGTTAAGCAAGATACCCCGACAAATTGACTCTTTACCACCCTCTTCTTTTGATGCAAGGGGTGACAACTAGTGAAATGCAGGAAAGTGTTACAAGAAAGTAGGCTTTCTGTAAGTGGAAGTTGTAAATACCCCATGAATATCCTTGGTAATCTCAATATCAAGAAAGTTGGTGCGATCCATGTTCACACTATGTGTGAACTTTAAAAATGAACTTGATTCCAATTCTGCAATAAATTGAGAAAACTGTACTTCATCACTGGACCAAACAATAAGTATGTCATCCAGGTAACGGAAATAACCAACACAATATACAAAATGTTCCGTCTTGAAAAATGCTTCAATTTCCCATCTTAGCAAAACTGCAGTGGCAAAAATAGGGCCACCTTTCGACCCCCATTGCCACCCCCTGCCTATTGCTGCTTATAATATTCACCATCAAAGACAAGGAAGTTGTTACTTAAGACCAGTTCCATAAAATCCTGGACCAAAGACAGGGCGGTAATGAACCAAATTTGGATATTATTTCTTCAAACCACTCAAGCCCTTCTTCATGAGGAATAGCCGTAAAAAGACTTTGTATGTCAAAACTTGCCAAAAGATACTCCTTGTTGCACTCAATGCTCCTTAGTGTATCCAGTAGGTCCCAGGAGTCCTGAATGATGTGGGAAAACTAAATTAAAAGTGATTTAAGCTTCCAAAAAATAAACATGGTCATTGGCTCAGTGATAGAGGCCCCTTACAGCAACAATAGGCCACAAAGGTGAATCAAAAAGTTAGCATGAATGTTTGGTATCCCGAAGATTTTGGGGATCACAGGATGGAGCTCTTTAGCAAAATCAAACAACCCCAGGGGTACAGTGTCAAATAGCAAAAGTTTGAACAGAAAAACACTAATTGCCTTGTGAGCAATATTAATTCCATTGATTGACACAATGCTGTAAATAGAGTCATTGTTGAGCAATCTGTGCATATGGCCAGTGTAGACAACCCACTCCATAATTACCAATCCCCCACTTTTTTCAGGTTTCATACACCTGATATTTTTGTCATGTAGAAGATTGCTCTGTTATCCTTGGATAAATTATAGAAACTGTGCTTCCTCTTGTTATACAGCAAGCTTCTTATTTCTCTTTCACAAGACATCTCTAATGTATTTAACACTGAATGGGGGGTTGGCCACATGTTTTCTTTCAAAATAACTGGTACAGGTGTCGGGAGCTGATGCATCCCTGAACAAAATGTGGAAATTTAATTTTGTAGTGAAAAGTTTCAAATCCAATAGTGTATGTTCCACATTAAACCTGCCAAAGGGTATAAAACTGAAATCCCATGTTAATTTTTTGTATTTATAACCTCCATCTACAGAAAGCCTACTTTCTGTCATACTTTTCTGCATTTCACTAGTTGCCACCCCTTGCATCAAAAGAAGAGGGTGGTAAAGAGTCTTTATCAGGGTATCTTCCTTAACCTCTGATGACAATATATGTGTCCAACACTTTGACTAGCTAAAATCTTTGTTTCTTGACCATGGTTATCCAACTTCATTGGTGGAAAACTTTTATAGTCAAGTTCTACAGGAAAGGGATGGTATGTATGTTCCTATTAGCAGGAAGGATTTTGAGAAGTACAATTTCAACACTTGTGAGAAAGGTATGAGTTCTGATCTAAACTACAATTTCTGTCATTATTCCAGTATGGTTGTGCATTATTCATTAGATGTGAATGACATATAGAATATTCTATGTAACAATTGGTCTATTCTTCATTGCTATGATGATTTGAATTCTTTTTTGAAGGTCCTCCTACTTTTAATTTTGGGTTTATTCTTAAAGGTAAGAGAATTTTAGATAAACCAGTCAAAACCTATAGTAAGGTTAAAAAAAACAAGTGTTTGTTTATTGTGACCGTGAAGAGAGAGGAGATGAGTATGTGGTTCAATTTGACAAGGCAATAAAGCATGTTTAAGAGGAGACTACTGAATGGGATGTCTCTTTGGTGGTGTCCATATCCCAGAGGAATTGAGCATCACTGTAAACATCTATGAGTACAGAGAAGTCCCTTACTAGACCTGCAGCTTCATCTCAGCTGATCACACCTATCCACTATTCTGCATTTTGTATTGTCCTTAGTCAGTTCCTCACAGAATTTGCGGTTGTCTGGCATACAGTTGAGGCTTAGATTCACTAAATAATGACAAACATTTGAGATTAAAACTTCATATTCTCCAGAAGCTGCATGTTAATGCAAAACCTGTTATTCTAGCTACTTCCTAAGTATGGAAGAGCTTTATTTGAAATATGTCCTTGTATGTGTGCCTTTGCCCCCAGTTCTTGTGTTGAGGTCCAGACCTATGCAGCAGAACCTCTGGGCATACAACAACCTGCATGTTAATTTGTTCACCACATATGATTAAGCAGTCCATTTCAAGATTTGCTCCCCTCAGCATGGAAGGAGCAGTGGGTTGTGGATGCAGTCTTACTGTGCTAGGTGAGACTGTTCCTACTTGCCTCATCTCTATTTCTTCTGTTGGGAAAATGATCAAAGAGATGGGGTTGTATAGGGATATAAGTGAAGAGATAGTGAGGCAGGAGATGGGTTAGTTTAAAATGGAGTGAATAAGAGACAGTGGGGAGAGTGAAAATTGATGGAATTCTAGCCAGTTTAAAGTTAGTAAGGAAAGGCAGTGGTGAGAGTTGTACGGTTTATTTAAAGTGAATCTGGCAATTTTGTTGTGAGTTCAAGTTTGGTCTTTAGAGAGGATTATAAGTTGGTCAGGATAGGAAAGGCATAGAGAAGGCTGGGAAGTAAATAGGCATATGAAAAAATTATATCTAACAGCATAGGCAAGAAAAAGTCTAGAGTTATTTGTGAGCTATTTTTTATTTCCAAAAAGCAGTCCAAATTTTTGATGTCTTCTTTATACAGTTTGTAGATCAAATTTAAATTGATCGTCGATTGCACACAATATTTTAGTGTTTGTATCAGTATTTATGACAGTGTTGTTAAGTGATGTGATAGTAAATGAAGATTTATGATGAGAAAGGGACTTTAGGAGAAATAGGAGAAGTTTTTTTTCTACAGAGAGAAAGGAGTTTTAGGTGACTGAGTGGAGGTCCGAGAGATTATCAGAAGTGGAGATGATAGTTGAATCGTCCGCATATTGTATGAGTGAACAGTGCGAGCAGGAAGTGTGAAGACAGTTAGTGAAGATATTAAATAGTAGTGATCCAAGAATGGATCCTTGTGGTATGCCAGTATTGACAGGGAGAAGAAAAAGAGCTATTTGTTAGACTGCTGCCTGTTTGACCATGAAAGGGAAGGGTTAGAAATATTAAGGTCAGACAGTTTGTTAAGGAACTTAGGGTGGTAGACAGTGTCAAAGGCTTTGGAGAGATCTAAGAATAGACAGGAGATTAGATTGTTATTGTCTCTGGCCTGTGTGATAGTTTAGGTGAAGAAAATTAGACTGGTAGTAGTGCTATGGTTAGGATGGAAACCATGTTGGGTGGGTGTGAGTAAGTTTTCCTGCAACAGGTAGTCCAGGAGCTGCTTATGAATGTATTTTTCTATTAACTTGGGGGGGTAGAATGGCTATGCAGTGGTAGTTTGAGAGGTCAGTGGAGTGTCCTCCCTTGTGGATAGGGATGGTATACATTTTTATTTGAGAGAAGGAACAGAAGATACTTGTATAGATTGGTTAATTAGGGTGGAGACTGAGTAAGCTAAAGATCTAGCAGCAATATTTAGGAAGTAGGATGATAGGTTATGTTCTAAGGGAGAGCATGACAATGTAACCTCCTCCTCTTCATATTTCAAGAATATTGAATAGAAATATCCATCGTGTTTCTGCCCTTTTCTTTCTCAGTTTTCCATCCCTTTGTTAAGCTTTAGTGTGTATCCTTCTTAGTTAGTATTCCCCACCAAAATACAAAGCTTCTTAATGGTGCTACCTGTTCTTTCCTTAGTCCAGGCATTTGCTATCTTATTTATTTTCCTAGCTTCTATTTCAGTTGATGCAGTTCTATGTCTAGCAGAATTTCAGTTTTCATGTATGTCCTGAATGATATTTTGTTTTAGTTTATGTCTCAGCAGCCATGATGGTGCATAAGTGGCATTTCCTCTCCAGGCTGCAGCATGCATAGCATTCATCATATTTGCTTTTCTTCTCTCACCATACGGAACATCTAGCTCCATGTTTCCCTGCTTGACTCATGTGTTCCTTTTACTTCTTTGACCATCAATTTCTTCTCTTATCTGACCCACTTGTTCCTTCTACTCCTCGTCCTATCATCTGTAGACACAGGGGAAAGGAGAAAGAGTAACAGTGAAGGAGCATAGTTATCATCCCACAATGAAATATTTCTCACTTTAACTCTTAGCCTCTTGTTTTTAACATGCAAGCTCAACAAAACAACTGCCTTGCTTTCTCCATCACACAGTCTGTGCATCTTCCACATACTTGCAGTGAAGCCTACTGCTGCAAATCACAGCTTCTTAGAGCCATGCACACATCATTAGCCCTATACACTGCACTCTATACATGCTTGGAATGGACTGCCTACCTATCCCCACTTGGCCATAGTAGACAACTTCATGAAATTAGGCATAAACCCTTATACTACCCACTGGATAGACTGCTGGGTCAAAGATGGGACCCAAGAAGTTAGGACAGAGGAGTCTACCTCTACAAAATACCAGTCACTAGAGGAGCTCTTCAAGACTTGGTGCTGGGGCCTCTCCTTTTTGGCATCTACATCTCTGAAGTCAAAGCCAGCAACACAGTCAAGAGAATCTTCTAAACAGTCAAGTATCCACCAATAGAGCCTAACACAGACCAGTAATTGTTGCCAGAGCCACAGTCTAAAACTCAATGCCATAAGATGCATAATAGTATCCTTTGAGAACAGGGCTATCTCTGGAAACTAACACATTGATATACACCCCTAAGAGTAGAACCAGTGATCAGGGATTTAGTAACATGTGTAGGCCGTAACCTGGCCTTTGACCATCATGTGTCTCTGATAGTAAGGAAATCATTCTGTGTCACACAATGTAAAAGGGTATGGCATGTAGATCAAAGGATGTCACTGTTCTTCTGTACTCCAAGGTCGCACCTGATCATGCATATGCAATTAAAATATCCACAGAGGTTCCTCACAAAAAAGAATGCGTGGTCCTATATGAACTGCTTCAGAGCCCTATTCCTGTGGTCAGTCTCCTACAAATTGCTGAGAAGCAATCTATGCCTGGCCTGTAAAGCATACTCTGATGGATCTGATGGATCTGTTGCACATTTTCAAAACAAACAGCATCAGAATTACCCTATTTAGGGACCTAAACCTCATCTGCAGCATATAAATAGAACATGTTGGAGGGACAGTTATGTGTCTCAGAAACAATCTCTTCTCTGGAACAGGCTTCGAATCCATGTGAAGCAGATTTCTTCCTTAACTCAATTCAAACCTAACTTGGACCAATGAATGGGTAATCAGAAATGTTCTCCTGGTCTGGCACCTGTCCTATGTCTCTTGTAGACAGAAGCAGCATGTAAGTGCTTTACCACTGATGTCCTAGTCTACAAATACGACCTAGGGTATCAAAACTTGTCAGTTACTTTTGAAAAGTGTGGCTAGGGTTAGAAAGGGTCCATGGGGCCATTAACCTTATAGTCACCTGTGAAAAACTAACAAACTGTCAAATCACAGTCCCTATGCTAAAATTAGCAAACTACCATATAAAACATTAAAATATTGAAAAAATAAGATGAATAATCTAATCCCCATAGAAAGTCAAACAAAGTGATGGCAATAATGTGTTCCAAATCTAAAACACATCCCTCCAGCACTGAACATAACTCACCTTCGTATTAAAAATACACAAAAAAGAACTGAAAAACTAAATACAAAAAAGGTGCAAATTAGTACCACCCATAGTAAGAAAGGATTACCCAAAGCTCCAATAAAAGGTGGTCAAGAACAGCAGCTCTAAAAAAAATGCATACATACATAATGCGTAAATAATGTTAAATAAATAAAAACAGCTTACGTGCAAAAGTAAAATAAAACATACACTAAATACCAAAAATATATTAAACAGTCCTTACCATCCCTTCTGCTAAGCAGTTTACCCAACTGAGTTAAGAAATGTTAAAAAAAGGTCTCTCCTAGAAAACCACACCTCAAATCTGTTAAGAAAAAAGAGAGTCACACACACACCAGCAGTTAAACAATATTTAAGGTAACCCTGTATCGTCATGCAATCAAGTAATTTTATATAAAAATACTTAGTCCTCATACTACCGTGCAAGCAGAAAACATGTCCAAACCTGGGAAGTACAGTTGAAAGGCTATTTTAATGGTAGAAGCTGGTAAATGGAATAAGTAGTAGAGTTTCATCTTTTTGCTAAGTGGTCATGCCCTCCACCCCCCCCCCCAGATCTGAGGCCCCATATTATAATTTGCCACTGCATACATACATTCTAAATAAAATACTATAGAGCAAAACAAGATGGATAAATATAGAAAGTCCAACGTGGATGGTTTTCTCCAGGTGGAAGCCTCCTCACAGCCCCCATGTAGGGATGTACCCCCTACTTAACATAGCTGACACTAAACTTGTCCCATAGGGGAAAAGGGATGAGATGCTCTCCTTCAGCTGGCTTGATTCTGAGGATCTCTTCTCTTCTCTTGGTTCAGTTGCTTTCAGTCATGCAGTCAACTTCTATTTTTACTAATCACGGATCTTGTATTTATGCAGATATTTCATTTGAAAAAAAGAATCGTATGTGAAATATATAAGATACAAACGTACAGTCCAAGAACAGAAGTTAAGAGTTGGCTCATATAAAGGGTAGTGAAATTAGTGCCTTATGCCCTTTTGTTTTGTTGGAAAATAGTATTATATTTGTTTAATTTCACAAAACTAACAAATGACAATTTGCTTTTGTAGGTGTTTATGGACCAATAAGCACTACATTTGCTTTACAACAGAGGCAGACAATTAACACATCTAGTCTGTCCTGTCCCAGTGCGTTTAACATTCTACTTCTGTTGTCTTTCCCTTCCCATCTCTTCAGTAGTTCCATATAATGTCTTGAATGCTTCCAAGCATTTCCTCTTCACCACAAACTGTAAGAGTCTATCCCATGGATCTACAGCCTTCTCTGTGAAGCAGCACTTTCACAGGTCTGTACAGTAGGTAGTCCCTATAATTTGTTACACGTCACACTTTCTCCCCATTTTCATCTTCCCTTTTGGGTTACATCTTTACATTTCCATGACATGATCTTGTCTAACTGGTATCCTGTGTGTTCTTGTGATCAGCTGTGAAAATCATTTGCTTACTCCTTTTGGGGACTTTCCCCTCTCTCTCTAGTGTTATATAGAAACGGAGCTGGTGTATTTTGTATGAGAACATTCACGTGGTGTGGTGTGGGGCTTAGCACTCTGCAAAAAACACTTCCTTTGAACTCTCCTATTAGAGGCAATGCTGTGGGGAAGTTTTGTGGATCAAGCATTTTTGTTGCGAGGTTTCATAACAGAAATCCATGCACATTCTGTATCTTTTTGTCTGTATTTTTTATTTTATTTTTATTTATTTATTTAACATTTGTTGACCGGGAAAGTCCGACTAGGTTCCACAGATCCTGTTTTCAGCGGAGGCCCGGGGAGAAATGCTCCAGAAGCATGTCTTTAGAATGTGGGAGGAAACCGGAGTACCCGGAGGAAACCCACACAAACGCAGGGAGAACATGCAAACTCCACACAGAAGGCACCCCAGCCGAGAATCGAACAGGAGAACCTCTTGCTGTGAGGTGACAGCATTAACCGCTGCACCACTGCGCCGCCCTATTGATATTAGTATGGTATTGATAAGGGCTGCAATTCTTCTAGTCTCTAGTCATATCCTTTCCCAACAACCTCCTATCCCAGTATCATACAATACTCAAGGATCAGAAGCGTGAAAGCATTTTGTCTCGGGTTCATCGCTTGCAGATGCACTCCACCATTCTTTTTGCTGCTGCTCCTGCCCTCTCACGCTGTCTCTGTTGGCTCAGTCCAGGTATGATCAATGCTTCCCCATCCTTTTCCTGCTTTGTTGTTATCAGTTCCACTCCCCCAAGGCAATGCTTTGCAAAAGGGTTTTTTCAATTTAAGTTTAGTACTTTGTATTTGTTTACACTAAAATCTCAATTGTCACAGTTCTGCCCACTTACTTACCCTTTTCTAAATCCTTCCATAGAATTATGCCCAACTCCACCTACCTCTGTGGAATTAGGAAAGAGGATGCTATTATTTGATGTTTCTTTCAATAAGTCTGACAGGAACATACAGAAGAGCATTGGAACCCAGACTGAACCTTGCAATACTCCATTAGTTAATTTTCTTATTCCATTGTTCTCATCATAAATATCTGTGAACTAGCATTCAACCACATGGCAATACACTTCCCTAAACTGGATTCTACCCCTGACCATTCCATCTTTCCTGAGTGGGACTGAATCTAATGCTATGCTGAAGTCCCAGTAGACCTATAGTAGGACTCATCTGTTTAGTTTCCTGTAGACAAGTCATAAAACTTGATCGGGTTTGATTGACAACTTCTTCTGACTATAAGTCTACTTTGGTTGTTCTCTCTGAGCAAAGTAACTAGCCTTTCTGACCAGGATTTTATCCATAACCTTAACTGCCACTGCTGTACAAATAACAGGCCTGTAGTTCCCTAGACATTTCATGCTCCTGGCCTTCTATGATGGTAGCACTTTTATCTTCTAGTCATAATGCATTTTGTCACTGGTCATTGGCTTGTTAAAGATTCTTGCAGGAAATCCGCCTGTACACTGGCCAGATTCCTCAGTGCCCTAGAAGTCAGCTGATACATTAACTTGTTTATCCTCCTTTAGAACAAAGCTATGAGGTACGTACACAATGAGAAGACTTTCTTTGTATCTTGTTCAGTGCATTTACTGTACTGTTGCAGTGGCAGGTAAGAGGACTGTGGTGGCCTTAGGCTATATCTGTACCAGAAAAAGCTAGTAACTGTGTATATGATAGGTAGATTCCATGTAAAGACTAACTTACACATAGTGTGTCTTCTGTCTGTCACCTAAATACTCTGCCACTAGTATTTACAGACTTGCCAGGGGGTTAGTAGAAAGATAGTAATGAGAAAGGAATGATACCTTTAGGACTATCTTTAAAGTAAGAGGCTTGGGACTTTGGCCCACACTGCTACTGCTGGGTCTTCAAGAACTTCTAGCAGTAAAAAATGAGAGCCAGCAGACTGTAGCATGAACATTTATTAGCTCAAAGTGATGAAAAAGAGACAAAACAGACTGGTTTTGGCTGTAAAAATTACAAAGCCTTCTTCAGTGCAGTATAGGCTTTGTAATTTTTACAGCCGAAACCGGTCTGTTTTGTCTCTTTTTGAGCTAATAAATGTTCATGCTACAGTCTGCTGGCTCATTTTTTACTGCTACAAGGTCTTTTTCGAGACGTGCAGTTGCCGTACTTGCAGGGGCTGCCTTATCTTCAAGAACTTCCTCAACTGCTGCTTAAGTCTCATCTTAAAAAAAGAAAAAAAGTGCCTGATAGTAGAGGAGGAAAGTGAAGGGAAACAGAAGATGCTTTTGTCAGGGCACTTCTCAGCTCAGGGTACCAGGCCTGATGATGCACTTTTGCAGCCCCTGTTCCAGCCATCTGCATCATCTGGGGCCTCTGCCACTTTGGATCTTGGTACAACCTTTCAAGCTAAAATTCCCCTCAACAATATGTTTTTCCAGATGTCCTTCTGCAGGTGTCTGCATTGAACACCCAAGTTTTAACATTTCAAAGGGAAAGAGGAAATCTCCTCAGTCCTTATGCATGAGGACATTTACTGCTAGAAGGTGGATGTCAGGGACACCTGTCCATGGACCATGGCCTCCAAGGCATTGCCTCACATTAAAAGGGGTCAGCTAACCAAACATAGGATATCCATCTATTCAAGCTGTTTAGAGTTGTCAGAACTTTTTGTAATATATACAAAGTCTGCAGTGGACCATCTACTAGTACCAGTAGTTCCCAACATTAAAAAAGAGGGGGACCCTCCTCCATAGTGGGACTCAAAGGGACATTGAGGAAGAAGACCTGGTTTATGCTTCACAGGTGTCTTACCTTGGTTTTGGTGCAGACACTGAAGACATATCTTATGCATTTCATACACAGGGCATCTCATTTGATGATATGTTATACATAATTAAGGTTTACTTCAGATGGAATGATAAAGAAGCCTCAGATGCCCTAAGACCCTACTTTGATTTCCTGGGCCTGGAGGCACCAAAGCCAGTGGTTATCCTTCTATTATTAGGAGCCTTTGAGACTGCCTTTCTTACTAACTCTCTGGAACCAGACTCTAAACTCCTTGCCTCAAAGGAGCATAACTAATTGTATAGGGTCTAAAATTCTCAAAATCTGTGCATAAAGCCTTTACAGTTGATCCAGCAATTATATATTTGGTTTCAGAAAAGGAGCCCAAAATAGTTCCAGCCCAGACCCTAAAACCCTTCTTATCCATGACTACTTTAAGTAGAAAGTATATAAAACTGATCTGGCATTACAACTTTCAGACCCACATAACTGAATATCAATGTGAGTTCTTTTGTCAACTGAGGACAAAGTTAGGAGAAGTGTACTAATGATGTTAGGAAAATAAAACTCAAAGCACTTACCCAGCTATTTATTCAGATAGGAAACAATGTCATTAAATATGTCATAAATGCTGCATCAAGGGTAGCAGCTATGGCATCAGTGAACAGGAAATATGGCTGGCTGACAAAAGTGCAGTTCCTTAATACTCTGTTAATTAAGGATCTGAATTTTGAGACCCTGTAACCAAAGTATTAAAGACATTGCAGGAAAAGGGGCATATTATTCTGTTAGTAAAACATTTGTTTCATCATCCTGTCCTGAGGTATGACAAAAAGTATCAATTAAAGATCAGGTGCTATTATCCCCATCAAGGCAAAGCTTAACAAGCAATGGGACCAATATAAAAAGAAATGACAGGGAGTCCAGAATGAGATACTCCAAACCAAGTCATCTCTCCAGCCCTTCCCCCTACCAGTCCAATCCAACAAGCAGACAAGACAATTGGCTGTGTAGCACAATTTTCCAAAAACTGGAATGCTATTACCAAGAACAAATGGGTCCTACAAATAGTAAACAAAAGTTACAAATTACATTTCCAGTCAAAACCAAAAGTAGCATGCTAGGAGATCAAAAAGACTATCACCTCTTAAATACATGCTATTTCAGAGAGTGATTAAACTAGTTCCAAAAAAAGATCAAGACCAGAGAGAAATGTATTCTTACATCCAGTCTACAGGTTGGGGGATACAAGAGAATGAAGTTTTTACTTCTCCAACCAATAGACAATTGTGGAAGTTCTACTTCAGAGTACAAAACAAAAGAACTTGTAACTGGATACCTTCTGTATCAGGTTTCTGTACATCTTCCTTCCAATCCCTGTCCTCTGAAGGACAATCTTTAAAGCAAAGGAGGAGCAGCAGGGCAAAGACAGTAGTGTGAACAACCTTTTGTCCAGATGGTATTGATTTTCCATTCTCTTATAAATGTCATGGGAGAAACCATATTCACTTCCTCTGTGAGTGGAGCTCTTAGTACAACAGGGCTGTGACACATTCATAATAAGGATCCTTGCAGTTTACAGCATGGTGATATGACCCTGATTAATTTTAGGTACTAGCTGAAAGACAACATGCTACACATCATAAGGGTAGCTATATAGTCTACAGTCAGGAAATCTTACCTAGCCAAATGGGTCAGATTCTCCTTTTGGTGCCAAGGTGGGAATCAAGATCCTTTCTCCACTTCAGTCTTAGCAATTCTGCAGTATCTCTCTCAGCTGTTCAGGACAGGGCTAGCATATGCTTCACTGAAGGTACATATTATAGATGCCTTAGCCTGCATACGTACAGACCATATCATCACCATCTTAGCATTTTTACAAACAGTGAAAGAGTTTCTTAAAGGGCTATTGCATCAGAGACTGCATAGAAAATAGATTGCTTCTCCATGTGATTAGAATTTTCTGTTAGAGAAACTTACTACACCACCACCATTTCAGCCAGGAGCAACTTCACCTCTAAAGTTTTGACCATGGAAAATGGTCCTTCTGTTTGCTCTCACATCAGCGAGGAGCATTTCAAAATTACACATGCATAAAGAGGCATTTTTGATGTTCCATTACAATGGGGTCAGCCTGAGGACAAACCCTTCCTTTATGGCTAAAGTGATAGCAGAAATATCCATCAACTAGGCCATATAGCTGCCAGTCTTTTTTTCTAGCCCTCAAAACAAGATGTGGGGGAGAATTTTGCATTCTTTGGACATGCATATGCAAATGAGATACTGTTTAGAACTTTAGAACAATCAGTAGTTTCCTTTGCAAATAGAAGGACAGGGAAGTCAGTTTCCAGATGAACAATCTCCAAAATGAATGTCACATTGTGTTTCTTTTTGAAACTCAACTCTTAAGAAGTTAGGAGAATACATTACATCTTGTGCGACTAGCAACCGATAGGATAGCAGGGGTGGGGCAAAGGGGGCAACTGCCCTGGGACCAAAGTGATAGGGAGCATTGCTGAAAGTTTCAGCATTTATTTATCTATTTATTTATTTTTGAATGTACCAAAATGCTGATACAGAAAGAGAAAGGCACTTCAGTTCTGTTGTTTTTTTTTCCCAGAGGAAGAGTGTATCTCTGTAGGAAGTCAGTTGGTACAATTGGCTTTCTACAGTATTTTTTTTTACTCTTCATTTAGAATGGAAAGTGGAGGCATACATCTGTAGGAATTAAATTTGCAAGGACCAGCTTTCTATAAAGCCAAAGTTTTTTTTTTTTCAGTTGAAGAGCCGAGTGGGGGAAATAAATTTGTAATAAGACAATTGGAAAGGTCCAATCATCTATCTACAAAGGTGAAGTCCTTTTTTCTTTTGCTTTTCTGTAAGGTGGTGGAGTTGGCACTGGATGTTAAATGAGACAGCTAGGGACTAGTGACATGCAGCTACTGTAACCTTCCTCAGAGGGTGAACACACAGCCCAACCTAGAGGGTGTAACCTGCTTTTCCATCCATTCCTCTTTAAATATTATATGCTGGTCATCATCTCTAAGGCCAGGCTGGGTTTGCCATGACCATATTGCATGGACTCCTACAACTTATTACAATGAGCTCTTCCTCCTCCCAAGCCTTGTGAACTCTGGGAATTGTCCCAATAGGCTGTACTACAGTGATACGTAACATGAATACACTATAACTATTAAGAGACTTACCATAATTATAAATGCTTAAGTGGGTTATGTTGCATTTCAAATTTCTTTCCCACATTCTCCCCTGTTCTTCCAGCCATTCTGAGCTGTTGTGGGTACACTTTTAACCATTTCACATTTTTCCATTTAAGGCTTCCACATCTACCCCTTTCACAGGACTTTGGTCTAGGTTGACCTGAGGTTGCCCAGATTCCTGGGGACTTTAACTTCCCCTGGCTGTTTTCCCTGAATTGACCTCTAATCAAGACTACATCATGGCAGCAGTGTGAGAGTTCCTGAAATTGAAATAGATAATTTAAAATAACATTTAAAGAGTAGATGTAGAGACATTATACATGTAATGAAAATGTATAATAATAGAGGCTTATGGACCGGGGGTTGGGAATGTGGTGTGATATTGAATATGCAAGATGAAAAAAATGTACATTTACCAAATATAATTAATACTGATGGAAACAAAGGCATGGTGATATACTGAGGAGAACTCAATATGTGTTTTTTGTGTGGCAAGGATAATCACTTAATTAGTAATTGCGATAAAAGAAAATGTTTTGTATGTTGAAAAAGGGGTCACGAAGCAAAGAAATGTGAACAAAAGAAAGTGTGTAAAATGTGAAAAAATAGGTCATTCTTGGATGGATTGTACAAAATTAGAGAAACATACACAAGAAAGAATATTAGTACAGGAACTGGAAAAAAAATCATCAGACCTCATAGAGGGAATACAGAATGAACAAATGAATAATATTGAAGTAACAATTGGTGTGAGAGAGAGTATGAGTGATGTAAAAGATAAGGAAACAAATGAGGAAGAAGAAATAAGCAATAGAAGTGATGAAGGAGAAAGTAAATGGGTAAAAGTAAGAAGCAAAAGAGGTTCCAGAGGTAAAAGACAGAAAACATAAGTTCAAAAATGTATCTATAAGAGAAAAAAAAGGAAAAGGATGAAGGTAAAATTCATTCACTATAGTGAGAATCTTCGCCATTAATGTCAACAGCATGAAGAATATTCATCGCAGGCTAAGAGTGTTAGAATAGTGTATGACATTAGATATGGATATCATAGCACTTACTGATATTAGAATAACAGATGAAGAAAGAGAACAAATAAATGGTTTATGGGAAGGCAAAGTAATTTGAAATGTAGCTAGTGAGAAATGCTCTGTTATAGTCATCCTATGTAAAGAATGGATAGATATTTTAGATTATACAATAGCACTTATTGGAAGAATAATAATATCAGACATAAGGTGTAAAAATCAAGTTTATAGAGTAATAACACTTTATGCATATACCTCACAAAAACAAAGGGAAATAATGTTTAGAAAAATAATGGATCATGTAAATTTAAACATCCAAGTAATTGTAATGGGGACATTAATTGTGATTTAAGACACAGATGTAAAGAAGGAGCAGATGTTCATCGTGTTTCACTGTTGCAGTCATGACTGTAGGGTTCTCCCCTGCCGGAAGGCAGTCCTCGGTCGGCCAGAATCCCAAAGTCTGGGTCCGGCGTTGGCTGTTCAACCATGCTCCCTGACATCAGAGCACCAGGAGTACAAAGCTGACAGCTGACGCCATGTTCTCCAGTCTTTCTTGCCGTGCGGTGATAGCAGTTCGCAAGTGCCGGTCGGCTGACTCCTGACAATCTTTTCTGAAAAACTTCAGTCCGAAGACTTTCTTCTCCACTCAAAGCTAAGTACCCTGTTGGGGAAACTTTTTCTTGCTCCAGTCCGATGTCAGAAAAAGTTAATAATTGTATTTCATGTGGGAAGCAAATACCTCATAAGGATTTTCATTCTTACTGTATTCCTTGCTTAGGCCCTGACCACGACGTAGCTAGTTGTCGGTTTTGTGCTAGATTCAATCAACGTACAATTAGACGAAGGTACGATTTTGCATTTCATTACTTTGGTAGGCGTTTTAATTACAAAATGTCATCAGATACGGTTCCAGCTACCGGAGTTCACAAAAGACACAAGGACAAAGACAGGCCTCCGAGGTTCAAATCTGACGATATCACACAAGCGGAGCCAGCTTCAGGTTCGGTCGTCGTCAGTGAGGCGCTTTTGCAGCCCCTGTCGTCGGCCATTTCAGAACCGATGGCCGAAACGGACTCCCACGAGGAGCCAACTAGGCCTTTGAATATTTCTATTGCAGGACCTTCGGACAATGCTCCTTCGGATGGGTCCAGAGCCGCTGTGCAGGTACCGGCTTCCGAAGGGGTTTTCAGGCCTACTCAGCTTCTAATAAGGGCAAAGCCAAAGACAAAGGCAAAGACTCCTTCCAAATCAAAGACTGCAACACAGGCCTCTTCTGAACCAGCTCCCAAGTCACAGAAACAGCTACTTAAGATGGCGGAGGATTTACTTACTATGATCAGGGGTTCACATCCCCCTCCAGATAAATGGCCAAGGCAGGAAGTTTATTATGATTCCTCTGATCAGGCTTCTGTTTCTTCAGTTTCTTCTTCTGACCAGGAATATTCTTTCCCTCCTTATGAGGATTCTGATGCTGAGGAATCCATTCCTTCAGCTTCTCCCCCTGAGGATTTCTCTTTTGGGGAAACTTTGCATGAAATGAGGGAACATTTCCACTGGGAAGGACAGGAGTATTCGGAATCTAAGAAAAGACTAAGGGATTTTCTTCTTCTTCCCCAACATATACCCCTGGATATTCCTCCTGTTTTGGATATTGTGGATGATGCTTTTTTGGAGGCTAACTTAACCCCTGACTCTTTTCCTCCTGCTCCTGTTAAGCCTGATAGATATTACAGGGTTCCTGATTCCCACCAGTTTTTATACAAGAACCCTACTGCTGACCCTGAAACCATTTCTCAGGGTCCTAAGGGAGTTAAGGCCGCTTCTGCTAAAAACCCCATTCCCACTGAGAAGGATTCTAGATCTTTAGAAAGATGGGGCAAAAAAGTGTACACTTCTGCTACTTTATCTATTAGGGCTTTAAACTGTCAGTTTCATATGCTGAAATACCAGCAATTTCTCTTGTCTGTTTTAAAACAAAAGCTTACTTCCATTTCTGCCTGTGCAGATGATAAGGAATTACATGACTTACTGCATGCCACTGAACAAGTTGGGAAACATGGTTTACACTGTGGATTTGATGCCTTGGAGGCTTCTTGTAGGGCTGCTGCCTCTGGCACAGTAATTAGAAGGCATGCATGGTTAAAGGAACAAAATTTGCCAGAACAAGTAAAAGCTAAATTATTGGATGCTCCTGTTCAGCATAATGTTTTGTTTGGATCAAAAGCTGAAGAGGTGATTAAAAAGATGGAGGACAAGGCGAAATCCATGCAAACAGTTAAAGATTTCTTACAAGTACAGCCACCCAGATTTAGCAGGAATTGGCCTACAAAAAAATGGTCCTTTCCCAATTCAGATAGGCCTCAGAGGGGTAGATACAGACGCAGACAAGCCTCTTATAGACCAAGACAGTGGACTGCTTCCACCCCTAGGGGAGGAGAGGACAGGTCACAAGCTCATAGGAAACAGACTCAATGACTCCCTCTGTTGGGCTGCAGGAACTTCTTGCCTGGAAGCCCCTCTCGGAGGAAACCTTTCTCTTTTTCATTGAAATTGGACTCATATAACCCAAGACAAGTGGGTTCTGGATGTGGTTTCAAGAGGTTACAAATTCCATTTTCATACCCTACCAAGGCCAAGCGGATGGCCAGACCTTCCAAAACATCAATGGACAGAGGCCTTAAACCAGGTGGAAGCTCTTTTGGCTATGAAAGCCATAGAACTAGTTCCACTTTCAGAGATGGGACAAGGTTTTTACTCAAGGCTCTTTCTAGTCCCCAGGAAGCAAAATTCATGGAGACCCATTCTGGATTTGTCAGTCTTGAACACCTTTCTAGAGATTCCAAAATTCAAGATGCTTACTCTACAGCAGCTACTTCCAATGCTGTCCAAAAATGCATGGATGGTAACTTTGGATTTAAAGGAGGCATATTTACACATCAGGCAGGAACGCAGAAAATAACTCAGGTTCAAGGCCGGATCGAGGCACTTTCAATTCTCTGCGCTGCCCTTTGGATTGTCTACTGCGCCCAGGGTCTTCACCAAATGCCTGGCTCCAGTAGTAGCTTACTGCAGACTCAGGGGAATTCAAATTTACCCTTATCTGGATGACTATCTTATTCAGGCAGACAGCAAGGAGGTCTTACTCCAGCATCTACGGTTTGTTCAGGATCTCCTCAAGTTCCTGGGATTCACTGTAAACATAAAAAAGTCAAATTTGACACCCTCACAACAGATAATTTTTCTGGGCGCTTCTTTAAACACAACAACCCAGATGGCATTTCTGACATACGAAAAACAGTTTCAGATGGCTTCAACTTTCAAAACCTTGGCAACTTTAACTCAGCTATCTGCAAGGAGATTCCTGCAGGCTTTGGGTTACATGGCCTCCTGCATCCTTCTCGTACCATATGCAAGACTACACATGAGGAAAATACAGTGGTACCTGAAAAGTGTATGGTCTCAGCATTGCCACAGTTTAGACATACTGATCTCCGTCCTGCCTTGTCTTCAAAAGGAATTCCTTTGGTGGTCCAGGGCATGTACTCTAAACAAAGGGAAACCCTTCTGTCTGCCTCCTGCCACTCAGATTTTAACCACGGACGCCTCGGATTATGCATGGGGAGCCCATTTTCAGGGCAACTGTCTGTAGGGCCTTTGGACAAAGGATCAGAAGCACCTGCATATCAATTTAAAGGAAATGTTAGCCATTCAGAAAGCTCTAATGGCCTTTAGGGATCTTCTACAACCAGGACAACTACTGATACGGACAGACAACACCACAGTTATGTGGTACATAAACAAGCAAGGGGGATCTCATTCCTACCCCCTTTGCAGACTAGCCATGGATCTATGGAACACAGCTCTAGCTTGCAATCTGGACCTTCAAGCTCAGTTTCTACCAGGGAAGCAAAACTTTGTGGCAGACAGTCTGAGAAGAAACCTTTCGGATCCACACGAGTGGATGCTGGACACCGAAATATTCAGGATGATAACAGCAGTCTGGGGATGTCCTCACATAGACCTCTTTGCATCCCATCTCAATCATCAGCTACAGAATTTTTGCACCAGGACTTTCCACGAACAAGCTTGGAAAGTGGATGCACTATCATTCAGTTGGAGAAACCTCTCGGGATATGCCTTTCCACCTCTTCCTCTTCTTCCACGGGTATTATTAAAGATAAAACAGGACAATCCCAAGATGATAATTTTGTTGGCCCCAAATTGGCCTCGACAGTTTTGGTACCCTACTCTGAAAAACCTATGTCTGGAGCCCCCTTGGGTCTTACCACAGACTCCGAACCTTCTGTCCCAACATCAGGGTCAGGTTCTACACTCCCATGTCAACACTCTCAGCCTGGTGGCCTGGTTAATCCAGGGCCTTTGATTCCTTCTCTCCTACCCAAGCAGGTTATGGATGTCATTTTAGAAGCCAGACGTCCTAGCACTAGAAAATCTTATGCAGGAAAATGGAAAAGATTTTGTTCCTGGATGCAGGCTCAGGATTCTGATCCTCTTCTTCCTAACATCCCTTTGATTTTACTTTACCTGACAGATCTCTTACATAAGGGTCTCTCTTTTTCTTCCATTAAAATACATGCCTCTGCTATTTCCGCTCATTATAATACAAACCCTCCAGTCTTTTCCCACCAGCTCATGAGACAGTTTCTCAGAGGAGCTAAGAACTTAAGACCTCCTAGATCTCCTCCCATTCCTGCTTGGGATCTCAACTATGTTTTGGAAAAGCTCACCTTACCTCCTTTTGAGCCTGCTGCCTCTTCTGACATCAAGTTTTTATCTTGGAAAATGGCCATCCTGTTAGCCCTGATCTCTGCCAGGAGAGTTTCAGAGTTGCAAGCTCTTATGGCTGTGGAACCTTATATTATTTTTCATCAAGACAGGGTGTCTTTGAGGACTAATCCTACATTCATGCCTAAGGTGGTTTCCAAAGTGGCTTTAAATCAAACTATCCACTTGCCAACTTTTTTCCCCACTCCTCAAAATAAAGGGGAAAGGATCTTACATTCCTTGGATGTACACAGACAACTACGTTTTTACCTGGACAGAACCAAGGACATCAGAAAATCAGAGCAATTGTTTGTTTCTTATGCTTCAAGTTCCCAAGGTAAAGCCATTTCAAAACATACCATTTCTAAATGGATTGCTCATGGAATCAGATTTTGTTATTCTCACCATGGAAAGCAAATCCCAGGGAGTATACGGACTCATTCCACCAGAGCTGCTGCCACTTCTGCTGCCTTCCTCAGGGGAGTTCCTACCAAAGACATTTTGGAAGCTGCAACTTGGAGTTCAGTGCATACTTTTTCAAAGCACTACAATCTACCTCTCTACTCTAAGTCTAGGGCAGGCTTTGCTTCTGCAGTCTTGCAGGGCCTTTTAGCCGCCCCTTCTACTTTATGACCACCTCCCTTTCTTTCTGCTTTGGGATTCTACCCTACAGTCATGACTGCAACAGTGAAACACGATGAACATAGTACAGTTGTGTACACTTACCATAAATGTAGATGTTCGAGTGTCTTCACTGTTGCAGTCTGGGTTTCCCTCCCTCCTGTCCCCTCTTATTTTTACTTTTGTGTGGTTCCTTTTTTCACCATTCTTCTGAGGTGTATTTGCAAAGGATATGGGACCTTTCTCATTTTGGGACTCCTGACATCTGGGGCAAGAAAAACTGGAGAACATGGCGTCGGCTGTCAGCTTTGTACTCCTGGCGCTCTGATGTCAGGGAGCATGGTTGAACAGCCAACGCCGGACCCAGACTTTGGGATTCTGGCCAACCGAGGACTGCCTGCCGGCAGGGGAGAACCCTACAGTCATGACTGCAACAGTGAAGACACTCAAACATCTACATTTATGGTAAGTGTACACAACTGTACTATGCTAAAGTAATTCTAGACATGATTAAATATAGTAAATGTATTTATGTGAAAATAAGAATTGGACATACAAAAGAAGTAATTCAAGAACTGAAAATTACTATTTTATAGTTTCAGACAGTTTGATTATATTACATCAAGGATGTAAAACCACAAGATTTTTAGAACATTTAGCCATATGGATAAAAATACGAGAAAGAAGGAATTATATAAAATAGGCAAAGGAATAAAAAGAGTTAATGAATCAGAACTGGATGAACATGCAAAAAATATAATGCTACAATTATAGCAAGATCATATAGGCATGAGAGAATTTTATAAATACTGGATGAGTTGGTGAATCAATTTGAAAGAAAAATATAGAAAAAGAGACATTAACATGGCAAAATTGAAGAGACTACACAATTTCAATGTATATAACGAAATTAGTAGCCAAATATTCAAATTCATAGCAAGTGATAGGGAAGAGTTTATAGAAAAAGAAAGAAAGTTGTATGAAATGAATCAAGAAAAAGTAAAAGACTGTTTAAGTAAAGATATGTTTTGCACGATAAAAAGAAATAGCACCATACTTAAGTAAAATGGTTAAAGAAAAGACAAGAATAATGAGAGAATTAAAAGATGGAAAAGGCATCATAGTAAAGACACAAGAAGACATTATGAAAACAAAGAATATATAGTAGATACATTTTCAATAAATGACGTTACATTAAAAGATAGATGGGAATTAAACAAGTTAACTGAAAAAGACAATAAAAGGATGGAAGAAAAGATTACAATAATAGAATTAGAAAATGTACTTAAGACAGTAAATGTAGAAAGGGATAGATGGAATCAAATACTTAATGCACAAAATATATGCAAGAATGGCAAAAAAATATTTTGTTGAAGTTATGAATGAATGGTTTGAAAAAGGTATAAATGATGAAAATATATGTTTAGGGGCAATGAAATGCATATGGAAAAAGGGAGAAAAAAATGGATATAACTTTTATTGGAGTCTGTTAGTACTTAATGACAGAGATTATAAGATTTTCAGGAAAATAGAAAAAAATAGCAAATAAAGTTAAGCTATTATCTGAGACAATCTTTGGAACTTAAAGTACAGGAAGTCAGAACTATTAATATTAATATAATTGGTAGATGACATAAACAGAAGAATAGAATTAAAAATAGTAATAGGAGACATAAATAAAACTTTTGACAAAGTGCAATGCAAAGCATTGTTGAAAATTTTAGAGAAATGTAATATAAGCAATAAAATAATAAATGTTCTGAAGTAAGTTTGCATGAAAAACAAGGTAAGATTAGTAGTCAATGGGTGGATAAGTGAAACTATAACTCTAAGAAGTGGCATTAAACAAAGATGCCCAACCAGCAGCATTTTATTTGCATTAATTATGAATGCAGTGGTCACTGAGTTAATCTGATATTTGGAAAAAGATAAATCTCAGACACCAGAAGGAATTATGATTCCAGTTATGTTTACTTATGCAGATGACTTAGTGTTAGCAGTTAAGAATACAGAATGGATGAAAACAGCCATAGAAATGCTTAATAAAGAACCGAAGATGTTAGTATTGACTATTAATAAAGAAAAAAAGTAAAGGATCAGTTTTTTGGGGAAAAATACAGGGCATTAAGTGTAATGAAGAAGAGATAGAAATGTTAGGGATAATGTTTGGGAATGAACAATTAACAGAGCTGCAATGGAGATTTATGATAATTAGAATATGAGGTATCTGCATATTTTGGAGAACATTTGGGCTTTCATACAGAAAAAAGGCCTATTTAAGTACATCTATAACATTAGGTAAAATTGCACATTTAGCTAATGTATGTACAATTCCATTAGGATTAGAAAAGTTTCTAACTAATGTAATTTCTATGTTCATTGGGGTTAAACGTTAAATCCAGTGATAAAAGGCATTCTTTATGCAAACAACAAAGAAGGAGGGTTGGGCTTGTTGCACCCAGTTGTATATCTTTTTTTTTGTTTGTTAAATTTGTATAAAATCTTAGTAAATAGGAAAGATAAAGAAAATTTACTAACAAAATCATAGAAGGGAAATGTAAAGCAATATGGGAAAATTTGGAATAATTAAAAAGTAGCAAAAATGTTCATTGTATGGATATGAAATTATATCAAGAGAAAACATTGCTATGGAAAATTGATATAGAAAGATAGAAAAAAATAGAAGGATTTGGAATGAAAATATAATGGATACATTTTCTTATGTTTATTATTGGAAGCATATAGAAGGGAAGAGAAGATTAAAGCAGTAAAAATGAGAATTACTAGATATAAAAAAATGTAGAAATGCTACATCTAAAGAAATCCCAATCCCTCCGCACCACACACTCCACTGACCTCAACCTCGTTACCACAATCAATGGAACAAGCTAGATGGACAGGTTCATAACCCAGAGGCTGCCCATGCTATGGAATAGACTTCTCATACATGTCAAACAGAGCACCTCACTGGCCCGCTTCAAGAGAAATTTTGATGAGTGGGTGGGAAATAGAAAATTCAGCCTAGGGATCACTCCAGTGGCTCTACTTGACAGAGGCACTGGGAACGGAGTTCTGGTGGCACAATGCCAGGGTAATCCTATGGGCTAGGCTTGTAAAGGCTCCAGGGCCATTAGCCTAGTACATACCTATGAATATTGTAAATAATGTAAATATGTGTTGAAAATTTGTATATGAGATGTATATATATATATATATATATATGTGTGTGTGTGTGTGTGTGTGTAAATGCAATAAAGAACCCCTACTTGGCATTACTGTGAGTGGGAACCATTTTGGATGAGCACTTCCTGTTTCCATTCCAGGTGCAAAGGCAGCCCAGAGAAACAGAGAGGCAGATGGAGAGAGAAGGAGATGATGGAGTACTGAAAGAAATTAAGGTGAAAGCAAATATCAAGACCAGAGAGTGTGTGCAGGATTCTGAGGAAATGTTTCAAAGAAATCTATTTGATGGAGATGAGTCAGCAAGTAATGGATGTACAGTTACAAACCTCCAGTCAGGAGATTTGCAGGATAATTTACTTAAAGAAATAGTGGTGCAGAGTGAGCTAGAAAATGAAGGAGATGTTTTCTGGGTGATATTATGGAGAAAATACAAAAGGAGGATGCAGAGACAATCCTGAAGAATAGCGATGAGATGGAAAAGAAAATATATGCAGAGAAAGTAAAAGAAGGCAAAGGGGGGTAGGAAAAAATAAGGCAGAAGAAAATGAAATACAGAAGTACATGGTAAGGATTCAAAGTAAAGAAGACAAAAAAATGGACAGGTATGAAGTGTGGGACAATTTAATACCTCCTTTGGGTGTAAAAGCACATGAGGTAAGAACATTTATTCTTATTAACAAAGAGACATTTTGTGACATTATATTTGAGACTGTTTTTTTTTTCAATGGAAAGTTTTCTTGGAGAATACGAAAAAAGAAAGATTGTAACTCAAGGAGTCTTTAAGTGATACAAGCATTTAACAGGGAAACAAAAAGAAGATTCATGTACAATTTCGAACAGAGGTAGAAAGAGACTTTGAAAGGACATTTGAAAGCTTTATGTAAAGAAGTATTATACATTGCAAAAGTTTATGACAAAAGGGGTTTATGGACTGGTACCTGGGATTGTAATATTGTGTTAAAACAGAAAGAGAAAAAATGATACATATGCAAATTAAGATAGATGTGGAAAGGAATAGGGGTGTTGTAAGATACTGGGGACAACCCAAAACATATTTTTTGTGGAAAAGAAGGACATTTGATGAGTAACTGTGACAAAAGAAAATGTTATATCTGTAGGGAAATGGGACATGATGCAAAAAATGTAACAAAATTGAACATTTACGGATGAATTCCAAAAATGAAAATAACACTAAGGAAAAAGAAAAAAAAAGAGAAGAAAATGGACAAAAATAAGACATTTTAGAAGTAGTAGAAATAGAAGAAAAAATAGATGTGGAAAATTAGTAAAGAGTATTTTATTTTTATTTATTTATTTAATTTTACATTTGTTGACTGGGATAGTCTGACTGGATACATGTCCATTTTCAGCGGAGGCCTGGGGAGAAAAGCTCCACAAATATAATAATAATAGTAATAGTACAATAATATTCCAAGAAAGCAAAGGGTTTAGATACAATATTTCAGAAAGTTCAACACAGTAGGAACACACAGGCATGTGCTAAAGGTTAACAGAGTGAGAAAAAAATATGAAATAAATATTTTCACAAATTTAAAGCACAATAGGAAAACACTACAGGATACAGAAAGGATAAACTCAGCAGGTATAACTGTACATTATGACAAGACACAACAGATGAGTGGAGTATCTGCTTGCTGATGGCCTAATAGGTAGAGAAAGACCAGGTTGTTGGATTGGGTTAGTCAGGCTTTAGGCAGGGGCAGAACCAGTTAGTTTTAAAGTATATTTTAAGGCCTTTTTTAAATAGAGGAATTGATGTTTCTAGGATAAGAGTTGCAGGAAGAAGGTTCCAAATTTTACCCACTGAGTTAGCAAACAGGGAATCACCTGCTGTATTGTTGGATTTTAGGGTTAGGACTGATAATTTGTTGGATGAATGAAGTGGCCTAATAGCATTATGTGGGCTAATAATGCTCTTGAGGATTGGGGTATTGTCAGGATGGTTGAGCACATTGTGTGCTACTGTAAGCTGGTTGAACTTTAAAAGGGAAGGAAATTCCAGCCAATCAAGTTGAGTTAGGTTGTTGCAATGGTGAGTCCTGCATGCCATACCTGTGGCAAATCTAGCAATGTGGTAGTAACAGGAAGATAGTTTGCTGAGGTTAGCTTTAGAGAGGTTCATAAATACCGGCGAGGCATAAAGGAGAGTGGAGAGAATATGGGTTTGTGCAATAGCAACCTTAGCAAAAGGGGTGAGGAAAGGTTTGACCTTGTAGAGGAATCCTAGTTTTTTGTTAATGAACTCAATAGTGTGGTCAATATGTGCATCAAATTTCAGGTTAGTATCTATTATTACTCCTAGGAGCTTAGTTTTGTTGTCTGGGGAGATGAATGTGCCATTGTTAGACTTAATAGTGAAGAATGGATGACTGGATCGAAGGGTAGGTGAGAAAAGCAGCGACTTGGTTTTGTTGGGATTCAGAAGAAGTTGTTGATTAGTTAGCCAGTTTTCAATACTGTTAAATGTATTCTGAGTTAGGGATAGCAGATTTGTTTTTGAAGTAGAAGAGCAAATCAAGGTAGAATCATTGGCATATTGGATACAGTGTGCATTTGGGATAATGGTGTGAAGGTCATTTATGAAGATAGAGAAGAAGAGGGGACCTAGAATAGAGCCCTGAGGGACTCCTAAGGTGACCGGGAGATGAGATGACAGCTTGTCCTGCCATAAGACAACCTGCTGTCTACCACTTAGATAGGACTGACACCATTGTAGAGAGTGATGGTGCAGGAAGACAGCTTTCAGGGTACTGAGCAGAAGCTGATGGTTGACCATATCAAAGGCCTTAGAGAGGTCCAGAAAGAGTGCAGATGATAGTTTCTTATTGTTTTGATTAAGATTGATGACATTGGTGAAAGATAAGAGAGCTGATGAGGTACTATGGTGTGATCTGAAACCATGCTGGGAGTCTGTGAGAAGTTTATTATGGTTAAAGTAGTGCAATAGTTATATGTGGACACACTTTTCTAATAATTTTGCTAGAGGTGAGAGTATGGCTATGGGCTTAAAGTTGGACAATTCTGTGGAATTACCTCCTTTATGTAGGGGTATTACATGTGATATTTTCCATGTTGATGGAATGGTTGCCTCAGAGATGGATCTATTAATTAGGATTGAGACCGGGAGTGCAATGGCCTCTGCAGATAATTGCAAGAACTCAGCTGGGAGGTGGTCCCCATGCTAGAGAAGTGGGTTTAAGTTTTTTGAGAAGGGTTTATATGAGGGTAGTAAGGATAGGTTGGAAGCTAAAGAAGAAATAGGTTGTGAGAAGATTTGAGCTATCGGTATTATTTTGGGGTAAGGCAGGGAGCGGCAGGGTGAGGGGGTTAGGCTTGGTAGAAGTGAGTTGGGTGGCTAGTGCCTGGATAGTTTCTGTAAAGAAGGTATTGAATAAGTTAGCGACAGCTACTGGTGCTTTGTCAAGAGCTACTGATGGCATGGTAGTGGTGGTACAGCCTGGGTGGAGGAGGTTATTTATTCCAGCCCAGAACTTTTGGGGTTTATTTTGATGCTTTTGTTGTAGGTGGACATAGTACTATTTTTTGTCTGATATGATGGATTTTTTAGTGTCATTCCTTATTTGATGGTATCTGATGAGGTCTTTTGGGTCTCTAGAAGTATGCCAAGTGGACCAGAAATATATAGAAAAGGTTCTGAAATATGAAACAAAGAAGACTAACTGAGAGGTAGTAAAAGGAAAAAAAGAATTATATTGGTAAAAGAGTAAAAGACAGAAAAAGAAAATTTAAAGGGATAAGTACAAAAGAAAAAAAAGAAAGGAAATGGGTGAAAAATAAATTAGACAGCTAAAGATGTGGGCATGGTATAATGGTGAAGGAGTTTGATTCACAAACACAAGGTCCAGTGTTTGATTCTCACCTTTGGGAAGGAAACTGGCTAGTCTTACAATGGTCTGTTAAGAAAATTAGCTCTGAACTTATGAATCTAAGGAAAAGGGAAAATGAACATTTTCGAGTGCTTTCTGTAAGTATTAAGAATATAGTAATAAGAACTGGAATTTTGCAGCAATGTAATACATGTGATGCAGATGTAATTATATTGAAAGGCACAAACTTTTAACAAATGAAGAAAGATTAGAAATAGAAAAACTATGGGGAAGAAAATTTGAAGTTTGGGAAATGGGATATGTTATGGAATTGCTGTTTTCTGTAGAATACAGTAAAGATGTTAGATGTAACTTTAGCAAAAACTGGAAGATTAACCATTGTAGATTTAAAATGGAAAGGATAAGTATATAGGATTATAAAATTATATGCTTATACTAACTGTAAAGAAAGGGAAAGCTTATTTCATCAGATTTAGACTATGTGTTGATAAATATGAATATTATAATGACAGCAGATTTTAACTGTAATTTAAGAGGCAAGCGTAAAAAGAAATGAAGTGATATAAGAAAAATGTTAGAAGTTATAAGATGTGGCAAGTTAAAACTTTGGGACAAAAATTCATGGACGTACACAAGGGGTATATATAGCACTGAAATTGATTATTTATAATATCAGTAGGTTTAGTCATAGCAGAAGGTGAGGTATTTGAAACAGGATTTTCTGATTATCTTGCAGTATGGATAGAGATAAAAGAAAACAGGGAATGTATAAAAATAGGCAAAGGAAAGAAAGCATGGAATGAAGAAGGAAAGAGATTAGTAATATAGGTATGGAAAGATTATATTACTATGAGAACGTTGTATAAAACTTGGTCTGAATGGTGGATGATATTAAGGAAAAGTATTACAATGTTTTTACAGTGACAATATGATGTGAGAAAAGTAGAGAAAGAAAAGTATAAAAGGACATATAATGTGGCATTGGAAGATTTAGAACATAATGATAGAAAGTATTTTGACAAAGGAAAAGAATTATATGAAATAAATCAAGAAAAATACAAGAATTATTTTATAAAGATATTTTACAAGGAAAAAGAGAAGTATCAATTTACTTAAGCAGATTAGTAAAGAAGATGGTAGTGTGATGAGTGAAATTAAAATATAAAAGGAGAAATAGAAATAACTCAGGAAAAGATTATGAATAGTGTAGCACAATATGAGCAAGAAATGTTTTAAAAAAAGAAGGTAGTGAAAAAAGCATGGAAAGTAAAAAGAAAGTTAACAGAAAAAGAGAATAAAGAATTGGAAAAGGATATTTCTTTAAATGAGCTAGATAAAGTATTAGGACAAGTAAATACTGATTCAGCTGCAGGCCCAGGTGGAATAGGGTAATAACAGTATAAAAATGTAAGGGATTGGCAAAAAATATTTCTAAAGATTTTGAATGAATGGTCAAATTAAGCTTTTATTTATAAAGAATTATGTAGTGGAATACATAAATGTATAGGGATGAAGGAAAATAGAAGAGAATAAAAAAAACTGGAGACTAATAGTATTTAATAATAATGACTATAAGCTCTTTATGAAAATAATACAAAAGAGATTTCTAACTAAAATGGAAAATATTATGGAAGATAGCACATATAGTATAAAGGAGAAGGGTTGTCAATATTATTAATGATAGAGAAATTGTGGATGACATGAACAGAAAAGAAGTGAAAATCATAATAGGAGATCTTAATAAGGCATTTGACACAAATGGGCATGAAATCTTTTGGGTAATAATGAAAGAATATAATATAACTAAGAAAGTTAGGAAATTATGTATAACAGCATGCAGTAATAATAAATTAAAAAGTATTGTAAATGGCTGGTTAAGCCAAGAGGCACATATGAAGAGTGGTGGAAGACTGGGATGTCTAATGAGTTGTATACTCCTTGCATTAGTTGTGAATGTGATAGCATATGAAATAAATTACAAAACAAAGGAGATGGGGTATATAACACTTGAAGGGTTAAGAATTGCAAAAAAACAAAATTTGATAAAAGAAGTAATAATTTACACAAATGGGTGTCTAGAGATGACAGAGATGACTTTAAGGTGGCTTTAGGTGATGTAGTAAAGATTGGGTGTATATATTTTACAATGCATGGAATTCTGTATTAGGTATAATGTGTGAATAAAGCTATAAGTAGAATTCAATGGGAAAACAATAGAAGAAATAAAGCAAACATGTCTTTTCTGGAGAACATGTAAATTATCATTCAGAAAAAAGCTTATCTGATAAATTCAGTACTGATGGAAAAATAGCACACTTAGCAAGTGTATTTATGTTGCCAACAGCATTTGACAAGGAATTATTGCACATATTTGTTTTCATTTATATGGAGTTCTAGATTAAACCCACTAAAAAGATGAGTTTTGCATGAAAATAAAGAAGGGGGTTTAGGGGTAATTAACCCAGTGGTATATGCTGCTATATTAAATTTGTACAAAGTGTTAAAGTTGTTAAATGAAAAAGATAAAAGATTAGCAGTAAAACTGTACAAATATAAGTATGATAACTTTTGGAGTATGGTAAAAAAGAGTAAAAGAGAAAAAGAGTGCATAAATTAAGAAATAAAATGTTAGAAAAATATTTTTTTTGAAAATAAAAGTTGATAATATAGAAAAAGATAGAAAAGTATGGCATAAGAATGCAATGATAATACATCACTATGTAAAGCCAATGGAAAAATCTTAACAGATGAAAAAAATAAAGCTATAAAAATTAAAAGCAAATGGTGTAATCTGAAAGTAGAATAATAAGATATTTTTGTAGAGACTGGTAATACATTAATTGCCAGTAAAATAAAATATGCCATATAAAAAGGAAAGTGATAGAATATGTTTACATTGCAAAGACGAAGAAACTACAGAACGTGTGTTTTTGAAATGTAAAAGAGTATGAAGAAAACTATGTAAAGAAGATTTTTTTGAAGATATAAATGAACTGGATAAAATAAGCATGGATATGATTAAATATGAATATTATAAGACTAGAAGTAGTAGGTTAAAAGACTAGATAAGTTATTTTACATTATATGGGTTATATGGAATGAATGAGTAAATGAAATTATGCTTAATAGTAAATGCATTTTAGCAACAATATTAAGTAAAATCAGATGGTTATGGAAAAAGGAGTGAGGTCTAATAGGGATGGAAATTTAGCATGATTGTAAAGGAAATTATGAATATGTGTAAACAGATGTGTATATTTATATATTTGTACATATGTAAATATTTGTAAATAAGTAAATATTTTGTGAATAAGAATTACTTTTGTATATAAATAAAAAGGCCTCTACTTGTAAGATCAGTACTCATGGAAGTCCTAGCTGTGAGTAAGTGTACACATCCTGTTCCTAGTGGAGTGGTGGCTGGAAGGATGCTGTGCAAGATGGAGAATCCAACGAAAGGACAAGAGGCAAATGCCAGCTCAATGAAGGATGATATAGATGGCATAGAAGATTTTGAGATGCTTTTTCAGCAGCAGATTTTTGGTGAAACTGAAGAGTCAGGCACAAAGTAGTGTATAGTTGCAACCTTTCAGTTGGGAGGGTTGTGGGATGTTTTACTGTACAATTTGATTAATCAAAGGTGCCAGAGAATGAAGTGTCATGGGGAGACATTGTGGAAAAAATACAGGAGGAGGATGCAGAAGTGACCCTGGAAGGAGCCAGTATACAAATGAAGAAAATACATACAGAAACAGTGGAAACTATACAAGGTGGATAAAATGAAAAGAAAAAAAGAAAACATTTTCAAAAGAAAGTTTGTGATAAGAATACAAAGCAAAAGGAGCCAGGAATTGAACATATATGTGGACAATGTAGTTTTACCCTTGGAAGTGAAAATACAAGAAGTAAGAGATTTTATTTTGATTGACAAAGAGACATTCTGTGGCATTTTTTTTAAACTGTACAAGATATGGAAACGTTTTTATGTGAGTATGAAAAGGAAATATCATCTATAGAATGAATATATGATTAAAGCATCTTTCGAGAGACAGAAAAGAAAATTCATGTCCAATTCTGAACAGAGGTGGAAAGACAGACTTTAAAAGAACATTTAAAAAAATATTTGTAAAGACGTAATAGATATTTCAAAAGTTTATGATACTAGGGGTTTATGAACTAGGGGATGGGATTGTAACATTATTTTAAAAATGGAAATGGAAGCAATCATACATATCCCAAGTATTATAAATGTTGATGGTAACAAAGGCATTGTAAAATATTGTGGGCACCCAAATGTTTTTTTTTTTTTTTTTTTTAAGAAGGACGTTTAGTTATTAACTGTAATAAAATAAATGCTAAATATGTGGTAAAATAGGACATGAAGCAAAGTAATGTGAACTTGACTGTTATAAATGTAAAAAAAACCTGGACATATATGGATGGATTGTAAAGAAAAAGAGGGTGAACAAAGTATTGTGAATCAGAGTAATTACAAAGAGCAAAATGGAAATGAAGAAGAGATAGAAATAGATGAAACTTTAGAAGAAAAAAGGGAGATAATGAAAAAATGATGGAGAGGAATTAGAAACAGAATCAGAAGTTAGTGATGAAGAAGTTGGAAAGTAGTAAGAGGAATAAAGAATCCACTGGCAAAACAGTAAAAGATAGAAAAAGCATATTTGAAGGTATTAATATAAAGGACAAGAAGAAAGTAAATGGGTAACAAATGTAAATTTAAAGAAAGGAGTATAAGAGGAAGATGATATCCTTTAAATTACAGAACAGATAAAGGAACTATTTCAGGATTCCTTCAGTTAATGTAAACGGTATGAAAAACATAACAAGAAGGATATGGATTTTAGAATGAATGGTGTAACAAATGTGATGCTGATGTTATTATTATAGAAGATATAAGATTTCTGACATATAAAGAAAGACCACAAACAAAAAATATGGATGGGGAAATAATATGGTGCACAGGGAATGAACAATGTTCAGGAATAGCAATATTATGTGGAAGAGTAGTAAAGATTCTATATGTTACATTATTAAAAATGGGAAGAGTAACAATTGTAGATTTTAAATAGCAAGAAAAGGTTTATAGAATTATAACTATTTATGCTTTTGTGATGTGTAGAGAAAAGGAGAATTTCTTTCACAAGATATTGGATTATGTAGTTGTAAATATGCATATTATAATTGCAGCTGATTTTAATTGTGATTTAAGGAGGAATAAAAAGAAAAAGAGGAAATGACAAAAATATGGAAGTAATGAAATGTACAAAATTGACTATATGGAATAGAAAAACATGAACATATAGAATGAGTAGTTTAAAATTCAAAATTGATTTTATAGTATCAGAAGGAATAAGTGTAATGAAAGAAGAAGCTATTATAGCAGGTTTTTCAGATAATTTGACAATATGGATGGAAATGTATCATAATAAAGAATACATAAAGACAGAAAGCTATATAAAAAGAATAAATGAAAAGGAATGGAATAAAAATGGAAAGAAAGTAATCATTCAGCTGTGTAAGGATCACATTACTATGAAAGCATTTTATAATAGTTGGTGTGAATGGTGGATTACTTATAAAAGAAAATATAAAGATTGTTATTTACATTGGCAGAGTAAAGTAAGAATGACAGAAAAGCAGGAATATGTTAAAATATATAGAGAAGTGTTAGATAATTTAGAGAATTTAGGGAACAATAATAGAGAATATTATGAAAGAAAGAAAGACATTTGCAAGTGAAATCAAGGTAAAATTGAATAATTATTATATCACAAAGATATCTTTTACAAGGAAGAAAGGAAGAGGTATCATCACATTTAAGTAAGATAGTGAAGAAGGATAGTAGTATAATGAGAGAAATAAAAGCTAAAGAAGGTAATTTAAAGAAACATCAGCAGATTATAGAAATTGTAGTAGGACATGTTCACTGATGTGCAGTAAGAAAAATAGGCAATATACAAGGATATGGGAAGTAAAAAAAAATCTCATAACAAATTAACAGATCGTTTGAAAAAAGAGATGACATTAAATGAATTAGAAAAAGTGTTCAAATGGTTAAATGTAGAATTGGCTGCTGGTCCATATGGAATTGGATTTCAAATGTATAAAAATTTAGAAGAATGGCAAAAAATTCATTTATTATGTTTGTTTAATCAATGGTTAAGTGATGGTCTAAATTATACAGAATTATGTAGTGTGATATTAAAATTTATTGAGAAAAAAGGTGAAAAAGAAGATATAAAAAATTGGAAATCAGTAATGCTAAATAATACAGACTTATAAGGTACCTATGAAAATAATACAGAAAATATTTAGGAATAAGATGCAATACATAATGGAGGAAAGTGTATATGGTACGAAAGGGAAAGGATGTCAATAGTTATTAACAACGGTAAGAAAAATAGTGGATGATATTGCAAACAGTAAAGAAGATTTAAAACTCATGGTAGACAATGTTAATAAAGCATTTGATTTGATACAACGTGATATGTTATGGGATATAATGAATATGTATATTATTAGCAGGATATGTATAATAGTAGTAATAAAATTAACAAGCGGTTATAAGAGCATATAATAATAATAAAGTAAGAGTCTTAGTGAATGGTTGGTTAAGTAGAGAAATAGACATAAGTAACACTATAAGACAAGGATATCCTATGAGCAGTATTTTATTTACTTTAGTTATGAATATAATAGGGGAATTAAACAAAAATGAAGAGTATAAAGTTTATAATTCACAAGAATGCTGAAATTCCAATTATAATGAATGTCTTACATAATGATATTATTATAACTACTAAAATAGAGAATAGATGAGAAAAGCTATAACTTATTTGTTTGAGTATTTAAAGTCATGCCTGTTTCCTTAAAACAAAGAGAAAACAATGGAATGGGAGATATAATAAAAATAGCAGGCATACAATTCTCTATGAAAGAACTATCTGTTTTAGGCATAAATTTTGATAAAGAAGGTAAAATAAATGGATGTGATACAATATTAAACAAACTGAAAGATTTTATATTTTATAGAAAATGTATAGATTTGCTTATAAGAAAAAAGTACATTTGATTAATTCAGTGCTAATAGGTAAGATAACAATTAAGCATTGTTATGATTCCTAGAATGCATGCAAATTTTTGTTAGAAACACCTTTCTCCTTTATATGGGGATCTAGATTAAACCCTCATAAAAGAGGTGTATTTTATATGAAAGAAGAAGAAGGAGGATCATGCATGCTTAATCCAATGGTACATACTGCATGGTACCACTACTTTTTGGTATCTATTTCTCTGAAACGGAAGCAAATATTGAAGGTTTGTGGCTGGCAATGTTTGCAGATGATTGCAAGTGGGGGTTATCTTTGACTCCCCTGTAGACACTAGCATTCTTCAAGAAGGCCTATCTCTGACTAAGAAATGGTACCAAAGCCATGTCTTAAACTCAGTGTTAAGAAATGCATAATTGACCCCTTGGGAAGTCAACCATCCTGGCTAATTTCCATGTTGATAATATGCCCCTAAGAGTTGACCCAGTGGTCAGGGATCCAGGTACATACATAGTAGCCTTACATTTGACCACAATGTGGCCACAGTGGTGAGGAAATCCTTGTGTATGTTGTGCAACTTATAAGTAAGGGTATGGTATCTAGGTCTAGAGAGATCATTATCCGACTGTACTCTGCCCTTATCAGAAAATCATAGAGTGCAATGCTAACTTTGGTATGTACCTGATCAGCCATATGCAGCAACTAGAGTGACCTCAGAGGTTCCTTAAAAAGGAATACAAGGCATAACTAACCTGCCTTATGCAGAGTGCTTTAAAGCCATTTCCCCTCTACTTAGTCTCCAATACATTGCTGAGGGGGATCTATGTCTGGCTTACAAGGCATCCAAAAACCTCACACTTATGAATCTCCTGCATATTTGTAAGTCAACCAGTACCACAAATACAAGGTCTAGGGATCTGAATTTTGTCTTTGACTTAAACAGAACATGCTGGAGAGATTGTTTCCCAGAGACTGCCTGTGCTATGGAACAGACTTCCCATCCATGTGAAGATGAGTTCATCTATTACCCACTTTAAGTGTACTTAGACAAGTGGATGGGAATTAGGAAATTTACACTGGCCTTGGAAACCATATCTCTTATGGACAGATGTAGCTTATTAATGCCTGATCCTCATTATTTGGATACAGGACATCGTTATTCTTTATGGAAAACTTGGCTAGCCTTAGAAAGACCCCTGGGTTGCTAGCCTAGTAAGAATCTATGACAGTAATCATTAAATTTGTATAATGTTTTGAAATGGTTAAATGAAAAAATGTGAATTTGGTAGCAAGAGTATCTTAATATAAGTATGAGGAATTCTGGGAAGCAATAACAAGTAATAAAAAACTACAAAATGTAATGAAGAAATAGAGAACTATCAACAAAATATAAAGATGTAGAAAATAAAGATTGATTCATTGGAAGAAGACAGAAAAACATCGTACAAAAATATTGTGAGAAAATATTGTGTCAATCCATGAGAAAATATTCCAGAAGAAAAAAAAACAAAGCAATTAAAGAAAGAAAGAAATGGTGTAGTCACAGTGTTGAATGTCAAGATTTTTATGGAGACTGGGAATAAAAAATTACCAGTAAAAGCAACTATGTCTTACAAAAAGAAAAGTGAAAGCATATGTTTATATTGTGGTGAAGAAGAAACAGCACACTTGTTTTTGAAATGTGAGAGTTAAAAAATTATGGAATAAATTATGTACATAATTTTCTTTTTTGGAAATTTTAAGAATAATGACAGTATAAATATGGACATAATTGAATATGGTTATTATGAGAATACAAGTAAAAAATCTATATGGATAAAAAATATGATTTATGTAGTATGGGAATTGTGGAATGAAAATTATGTTTACTGGAAACTACATTATCATTAATATTAAAAAGATTAGATTATGGTTATGGAAAAAGGAATGGTGGTAGAAGCAAAACACATATAAACATGAACAATAGTGTGATGCATAGAAACATGAAAATGAAAGCTTTGAATAATTATGTACATTTGTAAATATGTATATGTATGTTGTTGTTGTTTGTCTTTCGGCTTTTTCCCAGTAAGTATGTATATAATGTAAAAAATATAAATTTATATAAATAAAAATCTCTACACTTTTCAATATGTGCCATGGTATATTTTACATACAACTGAGCTACGTCCATCTCAGGCAGGTGGGGACTCAGTTTAATGTCTTAACTGAAGGATGACATGCTTGGCAGTGCAGCACCCCCTTGTGCTGCATAGCAGTGTCAGCAACTCTTCAACCTGAACTGGGAGTAGAAACCACAGACTTCTACATCAAAGGCAAGTGTGCTACCTGCTTTTAAATTTCACAGCAAACACTGATAGCCATTTGCTAAAGAAAAAACAGTTGAACATTGAAAACAGACTTGTCATGAGTAACAGTAAATGTCTCTTCCCTTGAGGATCACATTAATTGAAAATGCACTGAAAGTCACAGTCATTGAAAATGCACCAGAGCAGTAGCACATTAAGTGTACATTAGTCCTGGGCTATTTTCAGACCATGGGACCCTGCATACATTTTTATGACCATACATAAATGCATCTAATATAACTCCCCCAGCTTTCACTAAGGAACAGGTCCTTAATGGTCTCTCTAAGGACAAGAATGCTGCATCAATGGGCCCAAACAATATCTAGGGGTGCCTTCTAAATAGCATGAAGCATAACCTATCAGGGTCTCTGAAATTGCTATTTAACTATAGCCTCCAAACAAGCTTCATGCCGCATGAATGGAGAACAGCAACAGTCATCCCTCTGCACAAAGGTGGGCCATCTACATACCTGGGCAAGTACAGACCCATAAGTCTCACTAGTCATATGTAAAGTCATGGAAAGAATTATCATGGAAATGATCAATAGTGATATAGTAAACCTTCAGACACTGGACCCAACCCAGTACGGTTTTATCAAGGGCAGATCATGCCTACTCAAACTTATGGGCTTCTTTGAGAAGGTCACCAAAGCAATGGATGAGAGTAAAATGGTTCACACTGCCTACCATGACCTGGCCAAGGCATTTGACACAATACCCCACACAGGCATTGTTGACAAACTCAAAAGGTTAGGTACAAACTCATATTTCGCAGGGTGGATAGCCAACTGGCTCACAGACAGGACCCAGGAAGTTAGAATTGGGGAGTCCACCTCTACAAAGAGGCCAATCACAAATGGAGCCCCTCAGGGATCTGTCCTTGGACCACTCCTTTTTGGCATTTACTTCTCTGAAGTCAATGGTCTCTAGCTGACTAAATTTTCAGATGATTGCAAATTAGGAGCTGTCATTGAATCCCACACCGACACAAATGTTCTCCAGGAGGAGCTGAAACAGACAAACAATTGGTGTCAAAGCTACGGACTAAATAGTTTCCTTTGGGAAGTCATCCACCCCTGGTAACTATCATAATAGTTTCCTTAGAATTGACCCAGTAGTCAGGGACTTAGGGACACACCTAGATAGTAATTTAGCCTTTGACCATGCCTATAGTAGTGAGGAAATCCTTCTATGTTGCGCAATATATAAACAAAGGTATGGCATCCTAAGTACAAGGAAGTCATTGTTCCACTGTATTCGGGATTCATTAAACCTATCATTGAGTACAATGCTCCCTTTGGTATATACTTAACCAGGCATATCCAACAATTGGAACGTCCGCACAGGTTCCTCACTAAAAAAATACAGGACTTAAGTAAAATATCCTGTGAAGATAGCCTCAAGGCTTTATCCCTGTATTCTGTCTCCTACAGGCTTTTCAGGGGAGCTCTATGCCTGACATACAGGGCATTGTCAGACCCCACTATGATGAACCTCCTGCATATGTGCAAAACATACAGCACCAGAATTACCCATCCTAAAGACTTAAACCTTGCCAGTGATATAAATAGGACCTGCTGGAGAGACAGGTATGTATCCCAGAGATTACCCTGTCTTTGGAACAGGCTCCCCATCCATGTGAAGAAGAGTTCCTCCCTAACTCAATTCAAGTGCAACCTGGACAATTGGATGGGGAACAAGAAATTCATCCCTGGTTTGGCACCTATGTCTCTAATGGAGACAGGCAACCTGTAAATGGTTCATCTCCCAGGCCCTAGCTTGTAAATGTTTACTCTCCCAGGCCCCCTGCTTATACTTATCAAGGGTATCAGAACTTGTCAGAGATTTGGAATGCACGGCTAGGCTTAAAACGGCCCCTGTGGTCATTAGCGTAGTAAACATCTATGAACCTATGTGTTCTTTCTTTCACCTTCCTAATTGTTTTAAATGGGAAGCATCCCAATCCCATGTAACTAACAGTTTCCCAAACTACAGTGTGAGCACATCCCAGAAAATCAAGAAAACAGTGACAGAAACTTACACTGTAAAATTGTGTCCAAGTGCATACTTGCCAGACTTACAGGGAACTAGTCAACAGCAGCCCATGGATGGATGGTATAGCCAGTCATAGTGGGACATTGGGGAGAAGGTACACAAAAGACCCCCCCCCATAGACTGAGTGATACGGAGAAGACATATCTTGTTCTGTCTAATTTCAGGGCCCTCCTCAGTGGCTTAAGACTGGGACAGATCTCAAAAAGTACCATCTGGGTGGCAGGAGGAGGAAGAAAACTAAAAGGCAATGTCACCAAAGTTGGTTGCACTCCTGTTTATCAGCCATGGTCCAAGCAGTAATGCTCGGTAAGGGCATGAACCTATGAGAAAGTGATCACAACAATGAATGTCTATAATGGACACTTTCTAACGTAAGCATTTGATGCAGACACACTCCCTAACAGTGGCTTTTGACACCAATGTTTGTCAATGAGAATGAAGCCATCAGATGACAAAAATTAAAGCAGTTAGAAATCCAGTTGAAAAGGTTTTCTTAGTGAAACCCACAATGGTATGGGAATAAAATCTAACTTTTATGGAGATGGGGTGGGTTGGCAGTGCTGGATTTATGGCATTACTGTAAAGATTTCATAATGACATTTTACGGAAGATGCCAAAATAATTATTGTGCCAGATGGAAAGATATGATTATAAAAAGGGAACCTAAGTCATGGGATAGTGATTTGTTAGAATTAATGTTTGGAGAGGGAGGTTAAGGAGAGAAAAAAATAGTATGCCATATTACAAATTATGGAAACAGAGATGAAAAAATATTGTTCACAAATAGAATTCTACATCAGTGGCAACATGGCATATTACCAGTGGGGGCAATTAAAAATATAATAATCTGGTACTACATGAGGAGAACCACAGACTTTCATTACTAGTCTCAGCTGTTGAGACAGAAAGGTACCAAGAAAGATGAAAAGAAGGAGTAGGAAAAATACAGAATACCAGACAAAAGAAGATTTCAGTACAAAGTTTAGTTAGTACCTAGGTACAACCTGTTGGGGAAGGCTAAAAAAAGAAGGACTGGACAATGATCACAAAAATCAAAATGATCACAAAAAGAAAATGCCAGGGAAAGGACAGTAGGAAGAAGAGGACTGATAACACAAGCATCCTGGGAATTGTTATGTTTGATGAGTGGTATCTTGGATAAAGAAAGAGAAAACTTGGGGAAATTCTTGAATTGAAAAATTAATGAAAAGTATTGGGGGAAGATTACTTAGATCCCAAGAGAGGCAATTAAGGTTAGGAGGCACAACATTTTCTGCTAGACGTGTCAGCCACACATTTTTCATATACACTGGCTAGACTTTCTACAGTACATCCAGATACAAACCCAAACTGCTGGAAATGTCATGAAGATGAGCAAGGTCAATGGGAACATATTTTTGGAGATGTAGAGTGTGACAACCCCACTTTGGGCCAGTAATCAAAGAGTTTGAATCCTCACCACTGTCATTGGAGAGGGATGTTCACCTGGAATGCAAACAGATACACTCAGTATTTCCAGATGCAGACCTCTCTGCATCAAGCACTATTGCCTCCAAGAGCACACAGGGAACACACTCAGGCCGGGGTCTGGGTTTCTCTCTCTGTCTCTCCCTAGGTCCCCAGTAAGGCTCCCCACTGGCACAGCTGCATAGTTAAGTCCCCAGCCAAGTCTCTAAGCCACGCCCTCCACCACTCTCTCTGTGAAGCCAGTGCTTTGTGTCCCTATGCCAAGTAGCTGACACACACAATCCCTGAGACTTAATTTTCACACACATACACGCACACACACACACACACACACACACACACACACACACACACACACACACACACACACACACAGCTGGGGAAGGATGACACAGATTACCTGCTCTACCAACTTTGCCCAGACTATAAGGTAGATTCACTGCCACCAGTCAGTTACTATAAGGCTCTTTAAAGGGTAGCCAATTATACTGAGTGAAGTTAATGTTAATACAAATGATAGTGTCTGGCCAATGCATTAAGGCTTCCAGGAATGGTCACAGTTTCACCATTAGATATAAGTACTCTCAAAAGTTAAAAATTTCTCCAAAGGACCAGCCATAATGAAAAGTTTAAATATATTTAATAATAAATAATAAAAGAACATGAGTATATGAAATGTCTATTTACAGTAAACATCAGAGTTTCAGTCACAAGAAATACTAAAAATAACACAACTGGAAAGATAGTCCCAGTTACAGAAAAACAATACTTAACTATGCTCACTATATTTTCCTGACTAATCTAGAGCATTACTGTTCCTACATACTTAAGAGAGCAAGGCAAGATGAAGTAGGTGAGGGATCCTTCTATGTCAGGTTCCAAGAAACACAGTTCACTGGGCCTTCTGCCTCATATAATATTAAAATAATATTTATGTACAGACTGACATCACATACATCTGGCCATCTGACTTTTGGTTCCCATGCAACTCCCTGTTGCTAGAAGCTGTCAGGATTTATCACGTGTCAATAATACACACCCAGAGTGCCTTGCTAAGATCTGCTGCAGCTCTGGAAGTCATAAAACAATTTAAATTCTCTGCCCTTTCAGAGTAGCAATTATTTTATTTATTTTATATTTGTTTACTGGGAGAGTCCGACTGGGCAGCTTGCCCATTTTCAGTGGAAGCCCGGGGAGAAAAGCAGCTCCAAACAGTACAGGTGTAACAATAAATAGATACATATATATGCAAAAATCATACATAGGAATTAGTTCTCTCCAATAACAATGCAGGAAGCTTCCTAGTACAGACATTTTTGATCTCTGGCTGCATTCAAAACTGTGAGATAACATCTTTATGGTAATTTAATTTTCTTACTATTTCTCAAAGTCAGTTGGATTGAGATTGACCTCTTCTCTTCCAGTATCATCTGTTACAATAGGGTCTATATTAGATACTCGAAGTTACTGAACTTCGAATATGATATGGTTGACACCATATCATCAAAGGTCAACAACATAAAAAAAAAAAAAAAAAATGACAGAAATCCAACTAATCCCAGCAGGAGGGGCGTTTCCCCCCCCACACACCCACCCTCTTAATTATACCACCAACTCCAAGATCGATCACACAGTGCAGTAAAGAAGAGTTGATATAATATATTTAAAGTGGGGTGTGGGGGGGCAGGGGCCTCCATTCCATTTTAACAGTACTACTCCATTTTTTTTTTTTTTTTTTTGTGTTCGAAATTATAAAACTTTGACCATGCAAATTTGATCTTGTGGTGTTCGAAGTTTTATACGTTCGATCACGTAATAAGAACCCATTACAATATACACATTTTAAACAGTTATAATAATGCATGTACATTTCTTTTCTTTCCAGGACACATTGTTGATACTTATTTAAAACAAGCAACTTTAAAAAATACATTTTCAACACAAGCATCAGTATAAATCAGTTTGATATACAAACAACATATAATTCTTTACAAAATTCCAGCTAGCTCTACTGGCATATGTTACACATCCACTGCCCTACTTCTCCTGGTACAGCTGGCAATACCTCATATTGTCACATAGAGCATAACACAGTTTACAGCAGACATGGAGAAATTGTTAAGACAGCTAAGTGGGGGTATTATAACTCTGACAAAAGATGCATTTTTAGGGAGGATGCCCATTTCACTTATAAAGTAGAGGGCTTACCATTGCTTCTTTCTAAAGAAAAATAATAACAAGGAAAAAAAAGCCAGCAACCACCATCCATGACAGAACTGATAACCATGATAACAGTATCTAGAGGGGAATCAATACATGGAAGAAATAGTCAGCTCCATTGATACCCCAGTAGGAAGTGGTAAATGGTATAACAGGCAGGAACTTACTATCTCATGCACCATACAATAAATAAACACGATATACTCTGCTGAGATGGTAACAATTAAGAAATTAGAGCAAAGATAACAATTATATGACTGAATATTGGAGAGAAAAGCAATTGAATAGTGTTCATAAATGATGTAAAGAACTTAGAACAGAAAATGTTTTGGAGCAAATGTGAATGGTCTATGAAATGGATAGATAAAAATGATTTTTGTTACTTGTAAATAAAGTATTTTATTTTTAAAAAATATAGCAGGCAACTGTGGTGGTGGTGCTGCGGTAGCATTGTCGCCTCACATTTAGACGTTGCCCGTTCGATTCTCAGTTAGAGCGTCTTCTGTGTGGTGACATGCATGAATGGGCTTTCCTTCGTTGAAGGTTGTGCGTTAGGCCCGGCAAGCCAGCACATAAAACTCTACTGCCAATCATTAGCGGACCGGAGTTCCACTGTGGTGACCCCTAACTGGGAAAAGCCGAAAGACACAATTTTTAAAAAATATAGCGACAATATTAAAATAAAGGTTATAACAAATACAGTAGTAAAAAGAAAGTTTTGCTTAATAACTATCTGCTCCTCACTGGGGTCCAAATGGAGAGCTGATAAGTCAGCAAGCAAAGGAGAGTAGTACTGCTGAAGTTGAAGTCATCCTCAAGTCTTGGTGAGTACCTTCATGAGGTGGACCCTGTTTTTCACAAAATCTTACCAATACAACACTAATAAATAGACTGTATTTTATGTAGCATATAACATGGACAGAAGTAGGTCAAAAATTAAAAAAGATAGCTGGGTGCACAAGACCCAGGATAAAAAAGTGCCCAATACTGGTAGGTGCACTGGTGCCAGGACTGGAAAAATGGCAGTGTAGAATCCTCAAAATACAGAAATATTCCTACAATGGGGCCAGGCCAGGGGGAGCATGGCCTCCCTGTTGTAGAAGGAAGTAGCAGTCCACAAAAACTGATAGGCCAAAGAAGAACCATAAATTTGATAGAGTGGACTATTAAGGATAAGAAAGAAATGATGTATTGTTACAATTATGAAAAATGCCTAGAATTTCCAGACACAAAATATACAAAAAGATTAAGAAAGAATTAGAGGAAAGAAAAATAGTTCCACAAGAGAAACTGTTGGAAGCTTCAAATAAAAATTTGTGTTCATTAATACAACAGATTTGAGAAAAATATTATATAGACCAAGAAATTGTGATCTGTTTGGCAAAAGAATCATCTGAGGAAGTGGGAAAATATAAACAATAAAACCTAGAGATTTTAGAAAAGTATAAAAAAGAAATATGGACATGGGAAAGAAAGAGAGATTTGATATTGTGCAATATCTATGCAAAGTCGAAGGCCAAACTAATCAGTACAAAAAAAGCAGCCCCAAAGATATTTGAAGAGAAATACAGGCAAAGGAATCCAGACATGGAAACTTTACAATTCAAAAAATAAGAAAACAAAGAGGCAAAGTAGAAAAGAAGACCAGTAATAGAGAAGTTAAAGAAACAGAAACTGAAGGTATGTAGTACTTGTGAAGTGAAGGATTCAATGTAGAAAATCTAACTCAGAAAACACCACAGCAGGACAGAGCAATGGACATCCAAATTAAGGAGAAACCAGTGGAAAGGGTATCAACAGGTCAGTTGCCATATGAAGATTTTGGAGCCTTTCACAGGAAACCAGTATAAACATTCACTTGAAGCTGGATAACAAGGGAAGGAACAGGAAACTGTGGGAACTCAGATGCAGTCAGTGTTGAGGAGTAATAGGACAGTGAGTTCCCATATGACAGAGCAGCAGATGATACAGAATGAAATTGAAGAGAATGTGCCACAGGAAGATGCTATAGAACTTCTATAGAATGTCTGCAAGAAATGGAGAACAAAAAAATGTCCCCTCAGTTTTGAAGAAAATGAGCCAAGAGAAATAGAGATAGATAGACATATTAAGATCAGTGAAAGAAATAGACTGCAGAAGGTCAATAAACCCCCAAAAATTAAAAGTTTGATAAAACAAATGAACACAATAATTAGGACTGTCCACAGAGATCCCTGTAACATAACAGAAGTAAACAGGGTATATTACGGTGTGGCGAAATTAATAACAGATAAAATTCTACCACAGGATCATAGGGTAGTAAGGCAAAAGAAGGGGAGAAATTGAACACCATCATGGAAGTATCGAATAGAGAAAACTGTAAAGCAATTAAGACAAGAAGTGTAACTGTTCGAAGAGTATAGAAGAGGGAACAGATCAACAAAAATATTCAAAAGATAGATATGATAAAAGCAATGTGCAGTATTATAACGGATCAGGACTTATCATGCACTATCGCATGAGAGTCAGATTCAAACCAAAAGATGAAAGGTTAATATTGGCAGCCCAGGATAGCAGGCTGCATACACAGTGGTTTACAAAGTCCATTGAACATGTGGGAGAAACAGATAAATGTAGGTTTTGTAAAACAGAATTGGAATCAGTTCCGCACCTTGTTGCTGGTTGTGACATACTAATGGCAGAAGCACTGTATACTGAAAGGCATAGTAATGTGGCAAGACTGTTGCACTGGGGATTGGCAAACATTATGGTATTGAAGTGGCTGAAAAACACTGGAAACATGAACCATAAAGCATCATAGAAAATAATGAAGCCTGCATCACATGGGATCACCCATTACCAACTGTTCAATAGAATGATGCAAGAAAACCAGATAGTCCATGAAAAGAAGACAAAAGTAGGATTGATCATTGACTACAGTGTCTTGCATACAGAGAGACACAAAGTCATACAATATCAGGATTTGCAGGCAGAAATGAGAGCAATGAGGAAGAAGGATACCCAGACAGTTCCAATAGTAATAAGAGCAACAGGTCTTATAAAAAAATAATCTACAATCGTATTTAGATATGTTACCAATACATGTAACCTGTGGTGGTGCATCGGAAGCATTGTCACCTCACAGCAAGAGGTTCTCCCATTCGATTCTTGGCTGGAGCTCCTTCTGTGTGGATTCTGCATGTCCTCCCCGCGGTTGAGTAGCGTTTGAAAGACATGCGTGAATGGGCATACCTTCATTGAAGGTTGGGCATCGAGCTGGCACCTCGGCACCGTACAAATCTACTGCCAATTATTAGCGGACTGGAGTGGCGACCCTAACTGGAAAAAGCCGAAAGAAAAACAACCAATACATGTAACTCTGTATGTATTGCAGAAGTTCTTACTGGGCACATTGCAGGTGCTGTGAAGAGCACTTCTGGCTGACATCAAAGATTGAAACAATACTAATTTTATGAACTTTAATTGTACTTTGACTTAGGAATGGGGTCCATTCCCATCTTGGTATTAGAAACCCAAAAGATTTGGATAAATTAAAAAAAGAAACAAGGAAACAGTTGCTCAGTTTTCTTGAACTCTTGACATGTTTAACGCAGAACAGCTGCTTCTGCCTTTCTACACTGGTTTCTATCCCAGAAACAAAAGAAGGAGGTAAAGCAGCCTAGCTTAAGGGCAGTTCAGACATGACATTTTGGAATTAAGACAGGCTAAAACTAAAAGACACCCAGTACTTGAGAAATGCCAAATATGGGTTTTTATGAATAAAGACATGTAGCTTCAGCATCCTGCAAGCAAACTTGATGGTTACCAAGAATTTTTCAAGAGATAAATTTCAAAACCACTGAATCAGAATGGTCAAAGTGTGGACAGATAGAATTATAAACCATGAAATTCATGTCATAAACACTCAAGTGGTTTTCCAAAGTAAACTACAGCTAAGGAACAGCTGTAAGGAACTACTTTACCAAACAATGTTTTTCACATTTTCCCCTCCACAGTGTCATGATTGTCAGAAGTAGCTGGCTCATATTATTGGAATGTGGAATAACTGAAGCCCAAATCATACAGATGGCTTGAGGTACAGAGTCAGAAAATACACAAATCTCAGCCACCAAGGTCTTCTCTGTTTTGTAAATAGATGGGATGATATACAGTTATGCACCCTGGAATGAAAGAAGATTTGCATACACTGGCAATTCCCATTGTCCCGAGGTACTGAGCAAAAGAAGGGAATGGATTCTATTTCTTTCCTGCATCAAACACTTCAGTTGTTAGAGTTCCCCATTCCTGAGAGAACTTGACCAGAGTCATCTCTCAAAACCTCAGATTACAGAAAAGGCTAGAGGGGAAGATGAGGGAATCTGCCAATATGTTCACCTCTCCCAGGTGTAAAAAGCTGAGAAAAAGAGTGTTGCTTCTATTCACAGTCCCATATCAGAATCACACTGCTTGCCTACAAAGTGAGTAGTTGCATGTAACCCTCTGTTTCTTTACGTATCTTGGATATTACTAGAGAGTCTACCAGTATGGCCAACTGAAGCCAGTTATTCACACAGGACTGTGGTAGACACTTATCAGAGTGAACCAAAAGAACCTGCTGTGTGAACCCAAGACAATTAAGTGCCTGAAGATGCCAATCATGTCCAGTAGCACCAACAAGTTTCTCCGTGCCATGAGGAATGTAGACACCTACACATTTGCCATTTAGAACCAGATGTGTTTGTTGATGTTAGTGTGGCCTTCCATCCCTTTAACAACTAGGAATAGTGCAGAGTAAGAACCATTAAGCTTTGTTTTGAGAAGAGGTTAGGAATCCTTAGAACTTGTTGTGAAATAAAGTTATCTGTAGGGTACTTCTGAACAATAAAATCTGTGTCATTCTCAAAAGCTTTATGACATGGTCACCCGTGACTATTATCTATTGCTCTTTGGTCCTTTATGATGGCCCTCCAAGCTAGGATAAACTCTGTGGACCACATAATGAATAGTCATGAGCTATAGCAAATGTCACTGCTGCTGCTAGGCTGGTGAAGTACCCTACCTGAGAGACAAACCTGTTACAGCTGGAGTAGGCAAAACTGTCTGATGCCAGAAATCTCTGCTTGGTCTGCTAGAGGGTTTCTTATTTCCTAAGGCTTATAGAGGCTTGAGGCCATAATGAAAGCCTGCATCTTCTTCTGGAGATCTATGGGGCATCCAGGATGACCTACCTCAACTATTCTTTGATGGAGGGCAACTTGAGCCTCTCCATACTATGCAGGAAATTCCCTGAACTCTTTACCATATCAACAGATTCAGTGAAGTCAATACCACAACAGGCCAGATGGTAGTCCAATATGAATGCTGTAGAAAGTATCTTGAGCCCAATCTCAGAGAGAAATGAAAGCATTAGCAGTGCCTGATCAACTAGGAATGACTACAATATGGACACAGGATATAAATAATTAAAGGATCATAGCCCAAACATGTCAGAATAGAAATCTGTGTTTGCCATATACCAGGTTTACATTCCTTACGAGCAGGTAAGATGACAACATGCTCTGGTCTCTGAGATCTATGTTGGATCAAATGGATCACAGAACAGTTAGTCAACGTATGCCTAGACAGGAGTATATTTAGGTCAGCTGGAGGCTTGTTGAAGGAATTAGACTTTTAGGGAGCCAATGATGCAGTACCTGGGTTCCTCCAAGATTCACAAATGACATATTTAAACTTTGTTGATGAGATGGTCCAATGTTTTTACTCCCTCTTCCCTTAATTTTTAATGAAGCATTTCAGGGATGGGGTGCTGAGTGTGAATGAACCATTCATTGAGGGCTTCATGAACCAGGGGGGTTCTCTAAACAAGAGGTTATTTAAGATGAGGGAGTTGCAGGGGAAGACACCTCATTGCCCTTCCATAACAGACAGACCCTGAAGTAAATATGGCTCCAGTCTAGCTTGGTCAGGCTATTACCTATATGATGGATATGGATTTGAACATGCAAGTTCTGTTTTGGGGACTTGTGGGATCACAAGCTGGCAGCAGACAGTCATTAGGACATGTCAAACCATTCATATGAGGATTAGAGCAGTGCTTATACCTCTAGATGGACTCCAGGATGGTTACTGGAGTTGAATCTCTCATGGGCACCACATCCTGCGCTGAGGCAGAAGATGGGTATCAACACAACCCCCCATCCTAGTTGATGGTAGGTTGGGACATGTGGGGACTTTGTGGCTGTCAGAAAGACTGTTCACACCCTCATGGAGATAAGTCAATGTCCTCTCCATCAGTCACCTTCGGATGTTGCTCTGCCACTGGTCTGAGGCTGCATAAGGGACCGTCCTGCCCCCCCACCCCCAACACCAGGGACTTTCTTCCATCACCAAGTTAAATAGACAAGGTACGGCTAGCGTTTTTTTCTATCATATATTTTGGCTGGTCATGCTAATACTCTGGCAGTTATAGCAGTGCTACACTTTGTGACCTTTTTCTAAGCCATACAGTTTATAACAGTATGGATGTTTGCTCTTAACCTAGAGACTAAGAAGTTTTTGATAGGTTAAGTGTTTTAGGCACAAAATGCAGGAACTTCAACAGAGAATGCAAGGATTAGTATTCAACTGCTGCCAGTAGCAAAACAGAAGTGGCAGATGCATGTGCTAGGCATATCTTCCTTGTGAAATTTGTGACATTGTGACTTGCAGAGCAGGGGGCATGCACCCCAGAGCACATGAACAAAATAGCCAAACTGGAGAAGGAAGTGAAGGATATTGAGGTGGAATGGTTTCTGAAGAGGGATCCATAAAACCTACACTAAATGACTATACACATTTAAACATTTCATAAGAAGTTTCTATGATGCTGTACAGCTTACTGGTTTCTGCCTTCTTGCATTGTTCAGTTATTCATTAAAAAAGGCTGTGATAGTTCCAGAAAGCTAACACAATATGTTTTATTTTATAGTTTGTTAGATCATACTTAATAAAATGATAAAAGTAAATTACTAGCAGACATTTCATAGAACTGCATTCATGTTCCTAACAGTACAGTAAGTTTCATAAAAGGCTTCTATTAGATAAAGAACATGATGAGTCATGTTTACAAATTCTGCAAATTCATCTGTTCTTTTAAATAAAGACAGGGTGAAATCTGACACTTTACGTTGACAGACTTCCTAGAATACCAGAAAACTTATTAGCAGTGCTTAACTTATGCATGAGCACAGAAAAGAGGTTAGCAGTAAAAACAAAGCATTAGTATTAAATCTTGCCAAATTACTAGTTAGTAGATTAATGGGATGGGACACAAAGGTCACAGCTATTGACGTTCTTTCCCTGAAAACATTAGACTGTATATTACAAAAACCTCACCATATCAAAGCTACAGTGTAATGAAATGACATTTTTTTCATCATTTGGGATCAGACACAATTTACCCAGTTAGATAGGTATGATCAAGATCTAAGCACTGCATACATTACTAGGGGAGAATATATTTTCATAATATATGCAGAGTTTAAAAAAGAAGTTATGTCTTACCATAACGTTCCATTTGTGTTGTAGATCTTTATTCATTCATTACTGATAGGACTTCAGTTCCGTCCTCGGAACCGACACGGCCGTTTCCAAGCTCGCGCCAGCCAAAAACTCTCAGCTAAGACCTACCCATAATGCCCCTCTCATAGTCTCTCCAGATCGAGTTTGCCAGCCCCTATATTATAGAGATAGTAAGAGAAACATTAGGAGGCTCTGTCTGAGCAAATACCTCAACCAGGAGTTCCTAAAGTCCACCAGAAGTCCAGGCAGGGGGAAGGAGGGCGGGAAGTAATGAATGTATAAAGATCTACAACACAGATGTAATGTTATGTATAGACATAACTTCCTTATCTGATGTTGTAAATCTTTATTCATTCCTTACTGATAGGACCAAGTCCCCAGCTACTAGAGTCCTGGGTGGCCCTAAAGAAGGATGTTCCTGAGCACCATAGAACAAAAGGATGCTCATCCCCTGGAGGTCAAATCCAATTTATAATGAGTGCTAAAGGTATGAAGTCTTGCCCAAGTGGCTGCTGCGCAAATATCATCCATAGAGGCTCTGGAATGAAAAGCCACAGAAGTAGCCATTAATCTAGTAGAATGAGCTTTTATTCTGGAAGGTAATGATAGTTTATTCTGATGACAGATGAAGGTAATGATGTTTCTAACCCAGGGGTATAGAGTCACTTTGGTGACAGGTTTACCCAGTCTGGGTCCCGCAAAGGCCACAAACAATCGATCCGTTTTCCTGAAAGATTTAGTCCTGTCCAAATAAAAACTAAGCTGCCTATGAACATCAAGGGTGTGCAAAAGATACTCCCTTCTGCTTGAATGCTGAGGGAAGAAAACCGGCAGGTCAATAGATTGGTTATTTGAAAAACCAGAAATTACCTTGGGCAAGAAGGAAGGGTCAGTACGAAGGGACACTCTATCTCTGTGGAAGTTCAAGTAAGTTCTCTTGACACTCAAGGCCTGCAACTCAGTTATTCTTCTCTCTGAAGTAAGGGCTACTAGAAGTAGAGTCTTCCATGATAAAAATGTAATATTCCATGAATCAGAAGGTTCAAAAGGAGAGCTTGTTAATGACTGAAGTACCAAAGTCAAGTTCCAGGGTTCTATGGGGGGCATGACAGGAGGTTTAACGTGTAATACTCCCTTCAAAAATGTTTTGCACAGACGGTGTGACATAACAGAATTATCAAATCCATTATGAAAATTTGCAATAGCTGCTAAATGCACAGTAATTGTCGATGCTGAGGCTCCTGCATGTAGAAGAGTAGTCAGGTACTGTAGGATCTTCTGAATAGGCATAAAGAAAGAGTCTATGCCCTGATCTTTGGCCCAAGCAGAGAACCTAGTCCATTTACTACAAAAAATGTTTTTGGTGGAAGGTTTGTGAGAAGCCAGAAGAATCTCATGGATGGGAGATGAGATATCAGGCAGCCTGGCAATCATTATAAGTGGAGGAACCAAGCTGTGAGCTTGAGGCTGTGGAGGTTGGGGTGAATCAGTCCCTGAAAATGTGACAGTAGACCTTGAGATTGATCCAGGATCCATGTGCTGTGAATCAGATGAGGCCATAGGAAAGGAAACCAGACTTGATGAGGTCAATAAGGGGAAATGCAGATCACTTTGCCTCACAACCTCTGAGCTTTCTGGGGGAATTTTGAAATGAGGGGAAATGGGGGAAAGCATACAGTAGACCCAGGGACCAATCGTGCATTAGAGAGTTCCTTGGTGACTCCCCCTGAAGTAGCTTCTGCATTTGTTGTTTAGAGGGGAAGCAAATAGATCACAGCAAGGCCTGCCCCAGCGGCAGAAGATCCGATCTGCTATTACAGGATTGAGGGACCACACCTGAGGCATCAGGATGTTCCTACTCAGATTGTCCGCAATAAGGTTGGGACTCCCAGGAATGTGCATTGCTATAAGAAAGCGGATGGAAGCTATCACCCAGTGCCAAATCCTCATGGCTTCCCGACACAGGGAGTAAGACCTGGTTCTGCCTCGTTTGTTGATATACCAGATGACTGACATGTTGTCCGATTGAATTGCAATGGTCCCAGAAGGGAGGGATGTATGTAACGCTTGCAATGCTAAGAGAACTGCCCTCAATTTCAGGACATTTATGTGCAAATTGGCCTCCATGGGGGACCAGGTGCATTGGACCGTCTTTCCCTGGAAATGCCCCCCCCCCCTAACAGGGATGTGTCCGTGGTCACCGTGGCCATGGGCTGGAGGAGACAGAATGGTTGACAGCAAAGATTTGATTCTGGCTTCATCCAGCATAGCATTTCTTTCTTGCAAAGTTTTGTAAGGTGTATCATGTGGTTCAGTGGGTGGGTTAAGATCGGCCATTGTGAAGAAAGGAGCAACTGTAATATTCTCATGTTCAACCTTGCCAGTGGTACTAGGGTAATGGCAACTGCCATACAGCCTAAGAGTTGCAGTACAAGGCGTGTGGAAGGAGGGCATGGATCTGGTGTCTTATTTTCGAGAGCCTGTGAGGAGAGAGGGAAGCTTGACAGGATGTTGTGTCGAAGACTGCTCCAATGAATTCCAGTGTTTTTGGTGGGAACATTTGTGATTTGTCCTTGTTGATCATAATCACCAAGCAGAGAGCGAGGCCTTGAGTGTAAGAGAGGCTGTGGGTTAGAAGATTCCTGGTTGAGGTGGTAAGAAGCCAATCGTCTAGATACGGAAACACCTGGAATCCTTGTAGTCAAAGATGAGATACTACCACTGCCATACATTTGGTGAATACTCAGGGGGCTGTTGACAGACCGAATGGCAGTACCCTGAACTGGTAGTGATTGGCTCCCAGCCTGAAGCGGAGAAATGTCTGGGAGCACTGATCCATTTTTATGTGGTAATACACATCCTGGAGATCTATAAAGTACATCCAGTTGTCCTTCCGTAGAAAAGGGGGAATGGACTGTACTGTGACCATCCGGAATTTTTGAGGTTTCACAAATTTGTTCAATAGGCTGAGATCCAGGATTGGTCTCCAGTCTCCTGTCTTTTATGGCACTAAAAAGAACCTTGAGTAAAACCTGGATCCTCTCTGGTCTGGTGGGATTGGTTGGATGACAATTTTTCTTAGCAGCTTTTCTATTTCTAAGGCTGCTATGTCCCTCTGATTGGGAGGCACATCGGGGATTTGTCTGACGGGTCTGGGAGTTAAATCGAATGGGATATGGCAGCCTATGGATATTATTCTCTGCACCCAAACATTGGTAGCAATAAGTTGCCAGGCTGGTAGATGCAGAGAAAAATGACCTATGACTGCTTCTAGAAGAAATCAATCTGGCCACTGCTCAGGAGCACTGGTAGGGTTGGCTGGAGAAGGAATCTCTAGCGCCCTGGTTACGTGGACCCCCTGAGTTGCCCCCTCTGCCCTGGGGGGATTCTTCACCACGAGCGACACAAAAAGATCCTTGCGACTTTTTGAACCAGAATTTCCCTCCTTTCAGGTTCCTGGAGTAGGACCTCTGGGGGTGAAAAAACATGTCCACAGCAGACAAGGTATTTCCGTCCTTCTCACTTTGTGCTAGTGTATCTCATATTTTGGGACCAAAAAGTGCAGATTCATCGACTGGGGCATTGACGAAGGAAGATTTAAAGGGGTCTGCAAAATCACACAAATGCATCCAAGCATGACATCTCATGACATTGCCTGTTGTGGCTGTTTGAGCTTCCCCCTCTGTGGTGTGAGATATCAAACACATCGAGGAGTTTGAGATAGATTCTAGCGTAGCTAGCTGCAAGGCGACAGTGTCAAGCACCTCATCAGGCAGTACTCCCACCAAAGAGGTAGACATTTCAGAAATGAGGTCTCTTTGGAGGTGAGTGAAATGTGTCAGATAGTTCAGCGACTGAATGGCAATGGTTGCTGAAGTATAGGTCCTCTTCCCCAGTCTGTCCATGGCCTGAGACTCCTTGTTCAGAGGATGGACAGAGGAACTATCCTCTGCCAGTTCCCTCTTGGTGGCCACCACCACGACCATGGAATCAACCGTCAACTGCTTGGACCACTTGGGCTTGTCTTCGGGGGTGGATAAAATTTTGTCCGGCCTCCGGAAGACAGGTTCTATGTTGTCCAGGGCCTTCCAGGCACACTGCACAATCAGCTTTACAAGCTCATCCGCAGGCAGGGTCACCCAGGAAGTAAGTGGCTGGGCACAGAAGGCCTGCAAGAACACCGATTCCTCTGAAGAAGGGTTAGAGGACTTCCAATATCCCCTCTGCTTGAGGATTTTGAGAATGTCTCCAAATGAGACGTCATCTGGGGGAGACCATGGGGACCCTTCTCCCTCATCACAATTAGTGTCTTCAGTGATAGATTCCTCAGGGGAATCAAGGTGCTTCCACTTGCACCATTTCTTCCAGGTTGGCTCCCCAGTGGGATCTTCTGAAGAGGACTCTGGAGAAAGAGTTCCCTTCAAAGGGAGGCCTTCCGGCTACTGTGCCCGGGATCCTAAAGTAGGGGGTTGGGACAGCTGGATACTAGAGAGGGGTTCTGGTGTCGATGCCATTGGTGCTGACTGTGAGCCTATGGAGGCAAGGATCCTCTTCATCATCTGGAAAGCAGGCCTACCTGAGGAGGGATGGGAGCCCTGAACCGAGAAGGACAACCTCGGGAACCTGGGTCACACCCCACCCTGAGGAGCCCACCTCAAGGTGAGGAGCTCTGAGAGGACTGGAAGCTGTTGGAGCCATGGACATAGAAGGCACCAGTGAAAAATAGGTGCTGGAGTAAGTACCACAGTGCCGACAGCCCAAACACTGCTCTGAGGGTGTACTGGCTCCAATGGAGCCAATGCAGCAAGGGAGGTCAGTGCCAACAGGGGAATCTCTGCAGTCAGAGCCGAGAAAGTATGCACTGGGGTGGTCATCAGTACAGAGATCTCCGGAGCCTGGGTAGAGGTAGGAGGAGGATAAACAGGTGAGTATGCTGCGAAGGGTTCCATGCCAAAGGAAATGGAAGGTCTAGCCAGGCTGTGTAACCCCCTAGCTGCCAGATGCTGGTCCACAACCCGGACTACATCTTGTTCAGAAAGGCTCCTGGTGGATCTATAGGAGACTGCTGAAGGAGAGCCTGGTCTGTCAAGAAAGGGGCTAAACTGGTGCCGTGAAAAAGGGTCATAAGTTGGAAAATATCTGGTTCTTGGGAGATGTTCAACTTTAGGAACCGAGGTCATAGTCTGTGGAGCCGAATAAGCTATAGGTACCGTGGCCGGGGATGGTTTCGAAGCGGGTATGGTCATCAAAGCCAGTGTCAGGACCAAGGATGGCACCCAAGATGATGGTGCTGAAGCTGGAACTGAAATAGGAGTCAACATCAGAGACGGCACCAAGGGAGAAGACACAGGGCCTGGTGCTGAAGTAGTCTGCGCCGAGGGCGCCGGAGAAGCTCGGTGTCAACTTGGTTCCATAATGGTCGAGGATGTAGGAACTGAGTGGCTCCATTTCTCATTGTGTTTCTTCGTTTTAGGAGATGGTGAGACTTCCGACCCAAAGAGAGCCTCTGAAAAAGGTGTTTTGACTAACCCTTTCAAGATTAGCTTGTTTTTGTGCTCTTCTAGAGTGCAATTACTAAAACTAGAGTAGATGTCACAAGAAGCATTCATATGGTCCACGCCCAAACAATAAACGCAACGAGTGTGACCATCCGAGTTGGGCATCTTTCGCCCACACTTGTCACACTGTTTAAACCACAAATTAACTTTTTCTGACATAATGTACCAACAACAAAACTACCAAGAAGGAAATAACAACAAGTGAAAAAGAAAAGGGATTTGTTTTTTTTTTTTGTTTGTTTTTTTTTTTTGAGAAAATGAAGAGGGAAAGGAGAGAATACCATCGAACCATCAATGGTGTCTAGAAATACCACAAGTGGTAAAAGGAGGTCCTACCAATGGTAGGAGAGAGGACAGTACCAATGATGGTAAAAGGGTAACTACCAAAGGTAGAGGGTAGGAAATAGAAGCAGGTTACAGGCGAGAGGAGAAATTAGCAAGACTGACTAAAAAAGGCAAAGTTTTGTGAGAAAAACTATACAAAATACACAAAATTTCCACTTAGCTTGAGCGAGAGAGAGGCTAGGCACGTCTGACGAGGAATGTGGCAAATGAGATCTGGGAAGACTATGAGAGGGGCATTATGGGTGGGTCTTAGCTGAGAGTTTTTGGCTGGCGTGAGCTTGGAAACGGCCATGTGAGTCCCGAGGATGGAACCAAAGTCCCATTAGTAAGGAATGAATAAAGATTTACAACATCAGATTACATGTTTGAACATACCCATCAATCATACTACTGTAAACCACTGGTTGTGACTGTAGAAGACACACACACACACGCACACACTACACAAGCTAAATGGCAGCAGTCTTTTAAACTGAAAAGTAAAAGTGTGTCACTTGTGTGTTGCCTTTCACATACATTTCCTTGACTGGGAAACACATGTGCAAGAGGTCCATGTCCTACTTAATTATGGCTCCTACACTTAAAATTTTAAGATTCATCTGTGTCACCTGATCTGTAACACATCTAGTCTGACTCACTAATTTGTTAACTTGTGATGTAGATTGGAATGGAAAACTGGAGAAACGTGAATGTGATGTTTCAAATGATATTAGTGCTGCCGTGATAGTCCCAAAGTCATGACAGCAGGGGGTTAATAGATAAAAATTAAGATACAGTTTGTAAATCACAAATCATGACAGAATCCAACTTGACAGGCTGCAAGACAAGCACTGTGCAAGCAGAAAAATTATAACTGGAGCTTTTGTAATGAAATAAAATTGCACTCTCCACCCCCATTCGATATAAAGTACATCAACTGACATGGTCTTATTCTTTACTTTACCACTCAATGTGCCTAATCCCTTGATTATAAACATTAATTACTCATAATGAAGGTGCCCATTCCTCCAAGTTGACTTTGTTAGAAACTCAGTTCCAATCTTTTAATTAAAATATTGTCAATCCACCAGCTGAAATGTTATACCCCCCCAAAATAAACACCTTTATAATTATACAAAGGGAAACATTTAATTCCAATCCCAGCAGTGTAAAAGTCCCACTAGTAACACAGAAGGTGTCACCTTTCCACTATCAAGCCCCTTATTAAATGCTATGTATTTTTATATAACTAAAAAGATTTTGTACTCCACCGACTGTAGTGTCTCATTTTTACACATAGAAATTTTGCTTTTCATTATTACCTATATAAAACAACACAGTACCAGACTGTCAGGTCTCAGGTGTAGCAGATCCACGTGTGCCAATGGTGATCCATGAGCATAACAGGTTGTAGTTGATAGATGCAGAGAGGGAAAACATTCTACCTTTCCCTGAGGTGGGTGTAGGACCATACACCAAACGGCCATTAACAGGGAATTAAAAAAATGCTTCCAAAGTGGAAAAAGATCTTCAAAATTTCCTTCAAGGCAGCATTTGTAATCATAAACAAATGCTGACACTAGCAAGACTAAAAGTGTGCTGTCTGGCAACCAACAAAGGCTTTCCAATACTTTTCTTTCTTTCTGTCTCTCTCTCTCTTTCTCTCCATAAGAGATGCCCTTGGTACCAGGGCTGTAGCCAGGATTTTCAAATTTGTACTCACAGCTGCCAGACCACTGCCTGTGCTCAATAAACCACACCCACATTAACACTAAAACCCAAGCCACGCCCCCTTCATATTGCTGATTTCTGAACAGATCACTGGCAAGTATATGTCACACCCCCTTCATATTGCTGCTCTCTGAACAGAGGTAGCAATTACATGATGAAGCAGCATGAACATTTCATTCCAAAAGTGCATCTTGCTTAATTCAAAAAACAAAATACCTTTCCATTTACAATAGGGTAGATCAATCAGTCCCCCCCCCCCCCGAGTTTTCTTCTTCCCCATGCAGCTCCTAACCCCTGTAGTGGTTCATAAGACCTCCAGCAGTGCTGCCGACTAAAGGACTGGCAGGATCTAGGCAGCACATGCTCCACTGTGTTGTGGTCTGTAGGTACAACATATAGTGCTCTCCCTAGGTAACACCCAAGCTACGAGCCCCAACTACCTCCTGTCCACCTACATGGGGTCACCTGGCAATGGCTGTTCACTCCTACAGCCTACACTCACATTAAACCTTTTGGAATAGCATGCTTTACATTCCCAACAACAAATACATTTTAGCTGGGCTCAGTCATACTGCCACTGACAATAAATGAAGATGTGTAACCATGGGATTCAATCAAGCAAAAACTAAAGCTGTTGAAAGTTACATCCTTACTACCCTACTTACATTCTGTGAATCTCAAGCCTTTGCTGAAAGAAAATTGGTTAAATCAAGAAAATTACCTAGACTCCATAACCAGAGGGACTGCATATGCTCTAAGGTGCTTTTTTTGGATTTTTTTCCTAGTGTTATAATCACGTGATACTGTGAACAAAATTACTGGAATGAAATTAAAAGAAATCCAAAGAAGAAATATGTTTTGCTCAAAGCTTAATGTTCAAAGCTGACATGATATCACCCAATTTGCTAGGAAGACAACAGCTTCTAAAAGCAAAAAGCATATCTGCAAATGCAGGCTGCCTCCCTACCTTCCCACAAAATGAAAACATAGTCATTTTATGTATAGCCCTATGCTATTACATGCTGCAAGAACAAATAAAGACACTCAGGTATGATTGTGAAAAATGTTAAAGAAACAGTTACCATACCATTCTCAGCCCCCTTGTAAGCTAGTGTAAGTGATCTTGTGTGCACATATCTGAGTAGCTTTGGTTTCTGCATATGCTGGGTACAGAGCATTAGTTGGAGATGGGGTCCCTCTACTAAGCCTATTTCAAACTTCCACTGTACAGAATAATTTACTGCCAAGCTCTATGCTTATTTAAATAGTTGCATAGATACATCTTCCATCCTGAGAATTAAACACAACATTAAATTCAAAAATAAAGCCCTGTGGGCAGCATAATAAAAGAAAACAAATAGTTAACACTCTTGCTAAACTAAATAAGGAACTCAAATCTGTGATTAAATTAACCAAAGCCTGATATGAGGTAAAAATATGATCCCAGGTGAAAGAAACCACAAAGTGTTTTTTAACTTTGTTAGAAATCTCAAACAATGACTGGCACTACAGTGAGCTAATAACAAATGATATCACATACTTGAACCAGAGGATATAGCCAATCCACTGGCCAACTAATTAGGATTGAACTTCACCCCCCTTCAAGTCTTCCAATATTCTCACATCAAATACCTGCATCTATAACCCCTCAAATCTCTCAACAGTTTCTGAAGTTACTACCTAAGGCCAAGAACATAATGTCTATTGGGAGTGGATAACATATTAGGCTGCCTACTGGTTAGTCTGAACCTGATATGTCAAACCCCCTACAAAGGCTATTCAGTACTAATCTCAAAAAGGTTTTGTGCTGGATGAATGAAGACTGCAACAGACATTCCCTTACATGAAGGTGGGACTTCAATGGGCCCAGGCAATTATATACATATAAGCCTAACCAGTCTCATCTGGGAACCTATGTCAACAATGATCTGTCCCTTGATCACCACATATTCACCATTTAAAGAAATCCTTTTTCATTCTACAGCTTATATTTAAAGGTATATCATCCAAATCCAGGCACATCATTGTTCCCCTCTACTTGGCATTCATCAGGCCAGTCACTGAGTATAATGCCCCTTTTGATATGCACTTGTCCAAACAGTTGTCACGAGTGTATGCCATCTAACCCTCAGACATTTAGGAATTACTCCAAAGCAAACCTCCTACTAATGACTTATACCATGGTAAAATTTCCACCTCCCCCAAACCATGCGAGCTCTGCTACCAGTATGGAATTGTTTACAGAAACCCTATACATCATGTAAACAGCTGCACTGAGGTAGCTGTGCCCACAGAGAATAAGCAGACAACCAACTCAAATAACAAGCCACCAAGACCCACGGAATCCTGATATAAACAAGTTGTAGAACAAAAGGAGGAAAACCACGGCCAAAACTAGGAAGTGCAAAACCCAGCAAGGTGAGAAACCCCTCAAACAAAATAAGCAACTCAGAAATCTTATCAAGCCCACCAAAGCCAAATTTGAGGCAGAAATATCCTCAAATACAAAGGATAACCACAAGGCCTTCATCAGCTTTGTCTGCAACCTTAAAGGTAACACAACAGTGTGCTGAACAAATTGTAAATTGAACCACCTAAAAAGAATCAAAGGATAAAGCAAGCCCTTGTGACCTTGATTTTCTGTTAATACACACATATATACACGTGACATTGTATAATGAGAGTGAGAAAAGTCTGTAACTGTAACATGTATAAGTAGGTCTCCTTCTCAAAACACACACACACACACACAATTAACTTACTTACCTTCTCTCTCAGTCTCAAATGGAACAGCTATAAACTGTGTGCGAGTGTGAAATAAGTTTACATCCATGTTAACGTATGTGCGTTTGACACATTCATGCATTTCCTTAAAGGAGAAGACATCTTTTTAGCTTTTCCCCCTAGATCCTAGTGCCTGCCTTGTGCTACCCCCTTTCACACAAACACTGTACTGAAGTGCGTAGAGTGAGTATACTTCCCAACGTCTCTGCTCGGTACTCAAATTATCCGAGTCAACTCGTGAAATATCTAAGACTCTTATATGGCTCTGTGTTTAATTTCAGCCTTCATGTTGACACTGTCACTAACTATCACTGACAAAGCTTGACTGCAACTCCAACTCTCTTGATTAATTTTCACTCCTGAGAAACTAGATGCTGTATTTGTAAAACCTTACTCATCTTTAAACCTTAATGCACATTACCTCTAGTAATACAAAGTAACTTTAGGACAATGGAGAAACACATCAGTTTTACATACATACATAAAAATACAAATAAAAATAATAATAGTAAACAGAATAAGTCACTTTATCAACCTTACACATAACAGGACATCACTGCAACCTTCTTATCACAGCTAACACGCTTCCTATCAAGGTAAAGGTAAGGTGCACATTTTAAATTTTGTAGTCCTCCAGAACATTTCTACTTCTTCCTCTGCATTCTCAGTTTTAACTCACACGCCATCATCTCAAATGACCCTCTTTCAAACTTAATACCGCAAAAAGAGTCTTCTGTAAACTGGCTCTTACCATCTGTAACTCACCCTCTCTGTGAATTCATAACAGCCAGACTTAAGAATTTCTGTACTATATCACTTGACTCTGTTAAATACAAAACCTTTATGTGTCCTCTGGACTAACTGTTCTGTTGTCTTTCATATCTTTTTCTCAACCCTTCATCATATTTTACTTCCCCTTTCAAATAATACTTCAAACCTTGCATAACCTGCATTCAATCTGTCTTGCAGTTTTCTGTATCAAGAATATTGCATGTCACGCTCATTTCTAAATACATGACTCTCTTTGTTTTGTAAATATTATAACACTTTCTTTTGTGTTTGTAGTATGAGTCATTTCTTATATGCCTTTGGTCCCAGGGCTGAACTGAAAAGGTGTATTTGACAAGTCCCCAACTGATTAATAAATGAACAAATAAAATGTAGCAATTGTAAAAGGTGGCAAACAAGCTATTCACATTAATATTTTGTCTAGAACCTGTTCAGTTGCAAGAGAAGGAACAGGAAAGTCTGGCAACTCTGATGCAGTCAATGCTAAGGAGTGATAGGACAGTGCGTTCCCATATGACAGAGCAGCGGATGATACAGAATGAAATTGAAGAGAATGTGCCACAGGAAGATGCTATAGAACTTCTATAGAATGTCTGCAAGAAATGGAGAACAAAAAAATGTCTCCTCAGTTTTGAAGAAAATGAGCCAAGAGAAATAGAGATAGATAGACATATTAAGATCAGTGAAAGAAATAGACTGCAGAAGGTCAATAAACCCCCCAAAAGTTAGAAGTTTGATAAAACAAATGAACACAGTAATTAGGACTGTCCACAGAGATCCATGTAACATAACAGAAGTAAACAGGGTATATTACTGTGCAGCTAAATTAATAACAGATAAAATTCTACCACAGGAACATAGGGTAGTAAGGAAAAGGAAGGGGAGAAATCAAATACCATCATGGAAGTATCGAATAGAGAAAACTATAAAGCAATTAAGACAAGAAGTGTAACTGTTAGAAGAGTATAGAAGAGGGAACAGATCAACAAAAATATTCAGAAAGACATGATAAAAGCAATGTGCAGTATTATAACGGATCAGGATTTATCATGCACTATCGCATGAGAGACAAATTCAAACCAAAAGATGAAAGGTTAATATTGGCAGCCCAGTATAGCAGGCTGCGTACACATTGATTTACAAAGTCCATTGAACATGTGGGAGAAATAGATAAATGTAGGTTTTGTAAAACAGAATTGGAAACAGTTCCACACCTTGTTGCTAGTTGTTACATACTAATGGCAGAAGGACTGTGTACTGAAAGGCATAATAATGTGGCAAGACTGTTGCACTGGGGATTGTGCAAACATTATGGTATTGAAGTGGCTGAAAAACACTGGAAACATAAGCCACAAAGCATCATAGTAAATGATGAAGTCTGCATCACATGGGATTACCCATTATCAACAGTTCAAAAGATAGATGCGAGAAAACCAGATATAGTGGTCCATGAAAAGAAGTCAAAAGTAGGATTGATCATTGACTACAGTGTCTTGCATACAGAGAGACACAAAGTCATACAATATCAGGATTTGCAGGCAGAAATGAGAGCAATGAGGAAGAAGGATACCCAGACAGTTCCAATAGTAGTAGGAACAACAGGTCTTATAAAAAAAGAATCTACAATCGTATTTAGATATGTTACCAATACATGTAACTCCATATGTATTGCAGAAGAAGTTCTTACTGGGCACATTGCAGGTCCTGTGAAGAGCACTTTTGGCTGACATCAAAGATTGAAACAATACTAATTTTATGAACTTTAATCGTACTTTGACTTAGGAATGGGGTCCATTCCTGTCTTGGTAATAGAAACCCAAAAGATGTGGATAAATTAAAAAAAGAAACAAGGAAACCATTGCTCAGTCTTCTTGAACTCTGACATGTTTTAACATAGAAGAGCTGCTTCTGCCTTTCTACACTGGTTTCTATCCCAGAAATAAAAGAAGGTAAAGCGGCCTAGTTTAAGGGCAGTTCAGACATGACATTTTGGAATTAAGACAGGTTAAAACTAAAAGACACCCAGTACTTGAGAAATGTCAAATATGGGTTTTTATGAATAAAGACATGTAGCTTCAGGATCCTGCAAGCAAAGTTGATGGTTACCAAGAAATAAAATTTTTAAGAGATAAATTTCAAAACCACTGAATCAGAATGGTCAAAGTGTGGACAGACAGAATTATAAACCATGAAATTCATGTCATAAATACTCAAGTGGTTCTCCAAAGTATACTACAGCTAAGGAACAGCTGTAAGGAGCTACTTTACCAAACAATGTTTTTCACATTTTCCCCTCCACAGTGTCATGATGGGCAGAAGTATCTAGCTCATGCTATTGGACTGTGGAATAACTGAAGCCCAAATCATACAGATGGCTTGAGGTACAGAGTCAGAAAATACACAAATCTCAGCCATCAAGGCCTTCTCTGTTTTGTAAATGGATGGGATGATATACAGTTATGCTCTCTGGAATGAAAGAAGATTTGCATACACTGGCAATTCCCATTGTCCCAAGGTACTGAGCACAAGAAGGGAATGGATTCTGTTTCTTTCCTGCATCAAACACTTCAGTTGTTAGGGTTCCCCATTCCTGAGAGAACTTGACCAGAGACATCTCTCAAAACCTCAGATTACAGAAAGGGCTAGAGGGGAAGATGAGGGAATCTGCCAATCTGTTCACCTCTCCCAGGATGTAAAAAGCTGAGAAAAAGAGTGTTGATTCTGTTCACAGTCCCATATCAAAATCACACTGCTTGCCTATAAAGGGAGTAGTCACATGTAACCCTGTTTCTTTACATATCTTGGATGTTACTAGAGAGTCTACCAGTATAGCCAACTGAAGCCAGTTATTCAAACAGAACTGTGGTAGACACTTGTCAGAGTGAACCAAAAAAACCTGCTGTGTGAACCCAAGACAATTAAGTGCCTGAAGATGCCAATCATGTCCAGTAGCTCCAACAAGGTGCTCTGTGTCACGAGGAATGTAGACACCTACACTTTTGCCATTTAGAACCAGATGTGCTTGTTGATGTTAGTGTGCCCTTCCATCCCTTTAACAACTAGGAATAGTGCAGAGTAAGAACCCTTAAGCATTGTTTTGAGAGGAGGTTAGGAATCCTTAGAACTTATTGTGAAATAAGGTTATCTGTAGGGTACTTCTGAACAGAAAAAGCTGTGTCATTCTCAAAATCTTTATGACATGGTCACCCATGACTATTATCTATTGCTTTTTGGTCCTTTATGATGGCCCTTCAAGCTAAGACAAACTCTGAGGACCACATAATGGATAGCCATGAGCTGTAGCAAATGTCACTGCTGCTGCTAGGCTGGTTAAGTACCCTACCTGAGAGACAAACCTGTTACAGCTGGAGTAGGCAAAACCATCTGATGCCTGTAATCCCTGCTTGGTCTGCTAGAGGGTTTCTTATTTCATGAGGTTTATAGTGGCTTGAGGCCATAATGGAAGCCTGCATCTTCTTTTGGAGATCTATGGGGCATCCAGGATGACCTACCTCAACTATTTTTTGATGTAGGGTAACTTCAGCCTCTCTATACTATGCAGAAAACTCCCTGAACTCTTTATCAACAGATTCAGTGATGTCAATACCACAACAGGCCAGATGGTAGTCCAATATGAATGCTGTAGAAAGTATCTTGAGCCCAATCTGAGAGAGAAATGAAAGCATTAGCAGTACCTGATCAACTAGGAATGACTAAAATATGGACACAGGATATAAATAATTAAAGGATCATAGCCCGAACATGGCAGAATAGAAATCTGTGTTTGCCGTATACATGGTTTACATTCCTTACGAGTAGGTAAGATGACAACATGCTCTGGTCTCTGAGATCTATGTTGGATCAAATGGATCACAGAACAGTTAGTCAATGTATGCCTATACAGGAATATATTTAGGTCAGCTGGGGGCTTGTTGAAGGAATCAGACTTTTAAGGAGCCAAAGGTGCAGTACCTGGGTTCCTCCAAGATTCACAAATGACATGTTTAAACTTCGTTGATGACATGGTCCAATGTTTTTACTCCCTCTTCACTTAATTTTTAATGAAGCATTTCAAGGATGGGGTGCTAAGTGTGAATGAACCATTCATTGAGGGCTTCATGAACCAGGGAGTTTCTCTAAACAAGAAGTTATTTAAGCAGAGGGAGTTGCAGGGGAAGACACCTCATTGCCCTTCCATAACAGACAGACCCTGAAGTAAATATGGATCCAATACAGCTTGGCCAGGCTGTTACCTGTATAATGAATATGGATTTGAACATGCAAATGTGAAAGACACCCAGTGTTTTGGAGCATGTCTGCAAAAGGGGTTATGAGAATGGGAGAAGCATGCAATGGCCTTAATACTGGTATCAGGCTATGTTGTTCACATACCCATGGGGCTAAATCCCTCAATATACAGTATCAAGCAGCTGTATAATGTAGAAAACCTGAACTATGAGGTCAGGAGTGTGAGGTCCCAGTTGGCCCTCCTTTTTCTAGGCCATCAAATCCCACTGGACACACAGGAGTGTGCTAAGACATCAGGAGTGGTGTGCTCTGTTCTGAGTGCAGTCACCAAGTTCTGGTTTGAGGACTTGAGGGATCACAAGCTGGCAGCAGACCAGTCATTAGGACATGTCAAACCATTCATATGAGGATTAGGGCAGTGCTCATACCTCAAGTTAGACTCCAGGATGGTTACTGGAGTTGAATCTCTCATGGGCATCACATCCTGTGCTGAGGCAGAAGATGGGCATCAACACAACCCCGTGACCTTTTTCTAAGCCACACAGATTATAACAGTGTGGATATTTGCTCTTAACCTAGAGACTAAGATGTTTCTGATAGGTTAAGTGTTTTAGGCACAAAATGCAGGAACTTCAGAGAATGCAAGGATCAGTATTCAACTGTTGCCAGTAGCAAAACAGAAGTGGCAGATGCATGGGCTTGGCATATTCTCCTTGTGAAATTTGTGACATTGTGTCTTGCAGAGCAGGGGGCATGCACCCCAGAGCACATGAACAAAATAGCCAAACTGGAGAAGGAAGTGAAGGATAACCCAGTGGAATGGTTTCTGAAGAGGGATCCATAAAACCTATACTAAATGACTATACACATTTAAACATTTTATAAGAAGTTTCGATGATGCTGTACAGCTTACTGGTTTCTGCCTTCTTGCATTGTTCAGTTATTTATTAAAAAAGGCTGTGATAGTTCCCAAAAGCTAACACAATATGTTTCATTTTATAGTTTGTTAGATCATACTTAAGCAAATGATAAAAGCAAATTACTAGCAGACATTTCATAGAACTGCATTCATGTTCCTAACAGTACAGTAAGTTTCATAAAAAGCTTCTATCAGATAAAGAACATGATGAGTCATGTTTACAAATTCTGCAAATTCATCTGTTCTTTTAAATAAAGACAGGGTGAAATCTGACACTTTACGTTGACAGACTTCCTAGAATATCAGAGACCTTAATAGCAGTGCTTAACTTATGCATGAGCACAGAAAATAGGTTAGCAGTAAAAACAAAGCATTAGTATTAAATCTTGCCAAATTACTAGTTAGTAGATTAATGGGATGGGACACAAAGGTCACAGCTATTGATGTTCTTTCTCTGAAAACATTAGACTGTATATTAAAAAACTTCACCATATCAAAGCTACAGTGTAATGAAATGACATTTTTTTCATCATTTGGGATCAGACACAACTTACCCAGTCAGATAGGTATGACCAAGAACTAAGCACTGCATACATTACTAGGGGATAATATATTTTCATAATATAGGCAGAGTTTAAAAAAGAAGTTATGTCTTACCATAACATTCCATCTGTGTTGTAGATCTTTATTCATTCATTAGGGACTTCAGTTCCATCCTCGGAACTAACGCTGCCATTTCCAAGCTCGCGCCAGCCAAAAACTCTAAGCTAAAACCTACCCATAATGTCCCTCTCATAGTCTCTCCAGATCGAGTTTGCCCACCCCTATATTATAGAGGTAGTAAGAGAAACAGTAGGAGGCTCTGTCTGAGCAAATACCTTAACCAGGAGTTCCTAAACTCCACCAGGAGTCCAGGCTAGGGGAAGGAAGGCGGGAAGTAATGAATGAATAAAGATCTACAACACAGATGGAGCGCTATGGTAAGACATAACTTCCTTATCTGATGTTGTAAATCTTTATTCATTCCTTACTGAGAGGACCGAGTCCCCAGCTACTAGAATACTGGGTGGCCCTAAGGAAGGATGTTCCTGAGCACCATAGAACCAAAGGATGCTCGTCCCCCGGAGGCTAAATCCAATTTATAATGAGTGATAAAGGTATGCGGTCTTGCCCAAGTGGCTGCTGTGCAGATATCATCCACAGAGGCTCTGGAATGAAAACCACAGAAGTAGCCATTGATCTAATAGAATGAGCCTTTATTCTGGAAGGTAATGATAGTTTATTCTGATGATAGAGGAAGATAATGACGTTTCTAACCCAGGAGGATAGAGTCACGTTGGAGACAGGTTTACCCAGTCTGGGTCCTGCAAAGGTCACAAACAATCGATCCATTTTCCCGAAAGATTTACTCCTCTCTGTTTGAATGCTGAGGGAAGTAAACTTGCAGGTCAATAGGTTGGTTAATTTAAAAAACAGAAATTACCTTGGGCAAGAAGGATGGGTCAGTACGAAGGGACACTCTATCCCTGTGGAAGTTCAAGTAAGGTCTCTTGACACTCAAGGCCTGCAACTCAGGCACTCTTCTCACTGAGGTAAGGGCTACTAGAAGTAGAGTCTTCCATGATAAATCAGAAGGTTCGAAAGGAGGGCTTGTTAACGACTGAAGTACCAAAGTCAAGTCCCAGGGTTCTATGGGGGGCTTGACAGGAAGTTTAATGTGTAATACTCCCTTCAAAAAGGATTTGCACAGATGGTGTGACATAACAGAATTATGAAATCCATAATGAAAATTTGCGATAGCTGCTAAATGCACAGCAATTGTCGATGCTGAGGCTCCTGCATGTAGAAGAATAGTCAGGTACTGTAGGATCTTCTGAATAGGCATAGAGAAAGGGTCTATGCCTTGATGTTTGGCCCAAGCATAGAACCTAGTCCATTTACTAGAATACATTTTTCTGGTGGAAGGTTTGTGAGAAGCCAGAAGAATCTAACGGACGGGAGATGAGATATCAGGCAGCCTGGCAATCCTTGGAAGTGGTGGAACCCAGCTGTGAGCTTGAGCGTGTGGAGATTGGGGTGAATCAATCCCTGAGGATCAGACAGTAGACCTTGAGATTGATCCAGGATCCACGGGCTGTGAATCAGATGAGGCCATAGGAAAGAAAACCAAACTTGATGGGGTCAATAAGGGGCAATGAGGATCATTTTTTTGCCCAACCTCTAAGCTTTCTGGAGGAATTTTGGAATGAGGGTAAATGGGAGAAAGGCATACAGTAGACCCGGGGACCAATCGTGCATTAGATCCTCCCTCGGTGACTCCCCCTGTGGGGAGAATCAGGGCAAAGTAGCTTCTGCATTTGTTGTTTAGAGGGGAAGCAAACAAATCACAGCAAGGCCTTCCCCAGCGGCGGAAGATCCAATCTGCTATTACAGGATTGAGGGACCACTCTTGAGGCATCAGGATGTTCCTGCTCAGACTGTCCGCAATGAGGTTGGAACTTCCAGGAATGTGCATTGCTATAAGAAAGCGGTTGGAAGCTATCACCCAGTGCCAAATCCTCATGGCTTCCCAACACAGGGGGTAAGACCTGGTTCCACCTTGTTTGTTGATATACCAGATGACTAACATGTTGTTCGATTGAATTGCAATGGTCCCGGAAGGGAGGGATACATGGAATGCTTGCAACTCTAAGAGAACTGCCCTCAATTCCAGGACATTTATGTGCAAATTGGCCTCCATGGGGGACCAGGTGCCTTGAACCATCTTTCCCTGGAAATTCCCCCCCAAACAGGGAAGCGTCCATGGTCACCGTGGCCATGGGTTCGGGGAGACAGAATGGTAGACACCAAAGATTTGATTTTGGCTTCATCCACCATAGCATTTCTTTTTTGCAAAGGTTTGTAAGGCGTATCATGTGGTCGAGTGGGTGGGTTAAGATCGACCATTGTGAAGAAAGGAGCCACTGTAATATTCTCATGTGCAACCTCCTCAGTGGTACTAGGGTAATGGCAGCTGCCATAGAGCCTAAGAGTTGCAGTACAAGGCGTGCTGATACAAAGGTCTGTGGAAGGAGGGCTTGGATCTGGTGTCTTATTTTTGAGAGCCTATGAGGAGGGAGGGAAGCTTGACAGGATGTTATGTCGAAGACAGCTGCAATGAATTCCAGTGTTTTTGTTGGGAACATTTGAGGTTTGTCCTTGTTGATCATAATCCCCAAGTGGAGACCTTGAGTGTAAGAGAGGCTGCAGGTTAGTAGATTCCTGGCCGAGGCGGTAAGGAGCCAATCGTCTAGATGCGGAAATACCTGGAATCCTTGTAGTCAAAGATGAGCTACCACCACTGCCATACATTTGATGAACACTCAGGGGCTGTCAAGAGACCGAATGGCAGTACCCTGAACTGGTAGTGATTGGCTCTTAGGCAGAAGCAGAGAAATCTCCGGGAGCGCTGATCCATCTTTAAGTGGTAATATGCATCCTGGAGATCTATAGAGCACATCCAGTTGTCCTCCCCTAGAAAAGGAAGAATGGACTGTACCATGACCCTCTGGAATTTTTGAGGTTTAACAAATTTGTTCAGTAGGCTGAGATTCAGGATTGGTCTTCAGTCCTTTGTCTTTTTTGGCACTAAAAAGAACCTTGAGTAAAATCCGGATCCTCTCTGATCTGGTGGGACTGGTTGGATGACTCTTTTTCTTAGCAGCTTTTCTATTTCTATTTCTAAGGCTGCTACATCCCTCTGATTGGGTGGCATATCGGGGGATTCATCTGATGGGTCTGGGAATTAAATCGAATGGGATATGATAGCCTCTGGATATTATTATCTGCACCCAAACATCAGTAGTAATAAGTTGCCAGGCTGGTAGGTACACAGAAAAATGACCCCCGACTGCTTCTAGAGGAAAGCATTCTGGCTAATGCTCATGAGTGCTGGTAGGGTCAGCCGGAGAAGGAATCTCTAGTGCCCTGGTTATGTGGACCCCCTCTGCCCTGAAAGGAGCATCTTCCAGATGAGTTGCCCCCTCTGCCCCAGAGGGATTGCTCACCACAAGTGTCACGAAAAGATCCTTGGGACTTTTTGAACCACAATTTCTCTCCCCTCAGTTTCCTGGAGTAGGACCTCTGGGGGGTGGAAAAATGTATGCCCACAGCAGACAAGGTCTTTCCATCCTTCTCACTTCGTGCTAGTGTGTCTTGTACTTTGGGACCAAAAAGTGCAGATTCGTCGACAGGCGAATTGACGAAGGAAGATTTAAAGGGGTCTGCGAAATCACACAAATGCATCCAAGCATGATGTCTCATGACAATGCCTGATGCGGCTGCTTGAGTTGCCCCCTCGGTGGTGTGAGATATCAAATGTATCGAAGAGTTCATGATAGATTCTAGGGTAGCTAGCTGCGAGGCGACAGTGTCACGCACCTCATCAGGCAGTACTCTCACCAAAGAGGTAGACATTTCAGAAATTAGGTCTCTTTGGAGGCGAGTGAAATGTGTCAAATAGTTCAGTGACCAAATGGCAAAGGTCGCTGAAACATAGGTCCGCTTCCCCAGTCTGTCCATGGCCCGAGACTCCCTGTTTAGAGGATGGACAGTAGAACTATCCTCTGCAGCCCTCATTGAAAATACATGTCAGTGAGAGAAGCATTACAGTTGAAAAAAATCCTTAAAGGTTCACTTACTATTTACTTTACATTGATATTATTACCATTTGAACTAGGAATCCCCTCATTACATGCACATATACATAAATACATAAATTGTATTTTATACTTTCAAATAAATAAATTAAGGTACATTGCACAGCTTGAAATCATCTCATAGTCAACTTTAATTTTCCGCAAACATTTCTTTGCCCCATAAGTTGCATAGTCTTCCAAGTCAAATTCTCTAGAATTTTTATGTATAAATTCCAAAATTTGAAATGGGCATGTATATTAACTTCAATATACTCATACAGATAACTAGTGCCACATGCATGCTTTAACATTCAAAATTTTCTCTGAAATCCTTTCCTTAAACATACTAACCATCTTAGCATGAATATGCTTACAGCTGCACTCACATAAACCATTTTACTTATTACACTTGTTGCACAGTGCTAGTTCTTGTATATTCTGTTCAAATGTGCAACAAATCAGCCAATTTATTAAAATTGTATGCTGCACAATTCTAGCACTTAAATACCATGCTTTTACTGCTTTCACAGGAACAATGACTTTCTTACTCTGAAATGTCAGTTTTCCCCTCTTGGAAATGTACCACTGACATGGGTGAGAATTACAAATTGCTCATAATGGCAAGTAAATTCTTGGTATATGTTGCACATAATGCAAATAATGTATTACTCACAATACCACTCTATGATTAACACATTCTAAGATCACATTTGTTTTAGCCTCACACAATATGGTATAGTACGTTATGGAATCAACTGCATTACCTCTCACCTGCAACCCCATTTTTGAAAACTATCCACCAGACCAGAATTCACAGAAATGTGCTGCATGCCAGAGCAAGGCTAAGGTCATTAAGTGGCAAAAGACAGCAGTACAGAAGTGACATTAATATACAGACTGTGACAATCTATAAGGACGAACAGATTGTTGTACTCCAAAACTGAAACTGGAGCAAGACTGAAAACCCACAAGCCATCCAAAGTAGAACGGAGCAAGTAGTATACATCCATGCACCAGGTAGCAATGAGCTTGCCATTCATGATGGCAACAAGTAGTGTGAGCCTCAGCCAATACATGGCAGAGAAGCCTACTGGCAAGTGTCACATACATCCAAGCTGTAACATACTGCAAACAAACGCTGGCAGGGGTTCAGTCAACTGAACACCTATTGGTTCTATGATAGGGGAGCAAAGCAGAGTACTGGACAGTAGGAAATGGGGGAATATAGCAAGCAGAGGTAAATAAAGGAAAGTACCATAAAGGAGTCAGGTGGGGTGCAAATCTCACTTTGTCAACACTCAAAATATTGAGCTCCCACTTCATTGAAGCAGCGGAACTATGAAGATCTTCCCAGGGTAGTCCTCCTGGATTAACCCAAAATCAGAACAGAAGCCCATTGTCATGTTACAGCATTGTGTTCTCAGTTCATTCAGTCAGGAAAGCCATCCTTTCACCTTTATATCCCCTTGAGGTTTCTGTATGTTAGTCACCCAAGCTATCCACATGTACATGTCTGACCCCACCTCTAAATTGGGGTAGCAGTGGATACCCCATTTTCCATGGCATTGTATATCCCTGGCAGTTACTGTGCTCTTATCCCTGTCTTAACCTGTAGTGCTCTCTATATCTATGACAACTCATTATGTAACTGGGAATCACCAGCCTACAGCTGAGTGCCTTGATCCTGTAAGTGTCCACATGTCCTCTGGAATGCGTGGATGGCAGACGCTGGACATCTTCAGTTGAGATGAGAATGACATTTTGATACTGGCACTTAGGGACCCACAGATACATAGTGGCACTTACCTGTGGAACCACATCAGAAAGGTAGTGCTCCATGACTGTCAGTGATGTTGGTGGGCAAAATTGCACAACCACTGGAGATGGAGTCAAGTCCCACTTTAAGCCTAAGCAAACAGCAGGAGTTCCTGGTATCCCTAAATGTAGACGATGACAGCATAGGTATACCTGGAGCAGTGGACATAGGTTCTGGGTGTGGGCAACTTTCAAAGTCTCTAATGAGAATGCACAAGTTTAGTAAGCATAATGCGTATCTGCATAGCAGATATGCATTTTGTGTAGACAGGCCATAAATACCATTACATATTATTCCCACAGGTTCATCATGTGTGCAGGCACATAGGGCTGACAGTGAATGTGTTTGTCCATTCTGTATCTGCATAGTGTGTACAGCTACCTACATACATACATACATAAACAGAGCCTCACAATGTAGAAGCGATAATTAAAATGCTTTTGTTCTGTCATGTACTGTATAGTCAAAGGCTGGACTACTGCTACTCTGACACCATTACAAGCTGATTTAGGACAACAGGAAGATTTAACTTTACATTCATGGTACAGAATTTTGCTTAAACAAAAAGTGATTCAGTAACTGTACCGTAACTGAAAACAACAGACCTGGGGAAGGGGAGGCAGTTACGAACTTTAGGAAGACCAAAAAATAAAAGAAAGTTTAGGTTTATCTACAATAAATTGAAAGCATGTATCATAGATAATTTGAGATGTAAGAGCATTAACAGCAGTGTTTACATTTATGAGGCATAAAAGATAGACTAGTCATATGTATCAGTGTTACAATGAAGAGAGACCGTGACTTAATGATACCAAGTGCTGTCCATAATAAAAAAAAAGCACCACCTTTCTTGCTTTTTAATGATAACAGTGTCACAGTTTTAACTATGTAAAGCACTTCATTTGTAAGGTCATCAAACTAATAATGTCTTCTTCATGCAGAACATATTCCATACTTGTCAAACTTCAGTATTAAAAATAACTGTCTAAAAAAGATGTAGTTAAAGTATTGTTTCTGAGTACTGGGTGAGACTATTTGGCAGAAAACTAAATCTCATTGCTAGCAAGCTGCATTTAGCTTTGGATAGGACTCTGCTGGAAGTAGCAAACATGCATAAAAAGACAGTAGTTTGAGTATCAGAAAACTCACCATCACCTGGACATTCCTGAACAAAATCCAACAGTTTTAGGTTCTGGGCTCTGCATATGACCAGTTTCACTATTCTTTGCATGCGTAATCCTCTTCTACCTCTTCCATGCACGATGTTCCTCATTCCTGATTTAGAGTCCACATGGATGTTTGTTGTGTGTGCTGGTGTTGTGGATAACACTTCTGCTTCAACCAGTATTTCTGCTGCTGTGCCAGTTGTAGTAGAACAGATGTTAGAACATAGTGTGCTCTCTGGGTGTACTATTCAGAAGACTGTGAATTGTTGAAATCATGAATTTGGGACGTACTAGAATATGCCATATCAGCAGCACAGCATAACTTTGGGGTACCACACCACAGAATAAGCTACTCAGTTTAAGTAACTAGTGGGTGTGTTTCTCATATTATTATTATTGGATACAAATAAAACTCCTGAATCATTACTCGCAGACCCCTATGTAGTTCTGGTTTTTACCTTCCACAAGTCAAAAAACTGAGCCTTTTAACAGCTTTGAGCACAGCATCAGCCTTGAGTAGATTGGCATATAAGCTTAGTTTTAACAGCTCATAAACATGTGATTTGCAGACTTCAACAGTATACACAGGTTCACTAATTGCTTGTGTTAATTCATTCTGTCCTGACTTGTCATAATTAAGGAGTTATCAAAAGCATAAAAAATTGACGTAATATTATGGCCTTTTTTGTTCTACAACCATTTCTGCATTAACATTCTTCTCTGATAGTAACAGTATATAAATCTCTTGGTACAACTTGCTTATTAGTTATTCAGATATAATTCTCAAACTGATTTTATTAATTTATTTTATTTATTTTATTTTACATTTGTTGACCGGGCTAGTCTGGCTGGATAACAAGTCCATTTTCAGCAGAGGCCCGAGGAGCAAAGCTCCACTATCTACTAGTACATTTCAAAATCAAAAAGAATTTTCTCAGGAAAATACATCATTAAAACATTGCAAGGGAGGTATACAACCAGTAAAGTAACAAGTTTCCTCATTTTAAAATAAGAAAGATATCATTATTCAAGTTCAACAAATTTACAGAGAAGGTATCATACTTATAGTTTTAATAGAGGTAGGATCAGAAACAGAAGTTGGAGTGGAGAGGTAAGGAGTAGAGGAGTAAGAGAGTAATAAATAAAATAATTTAGTCAGGTGTGCTGCAGGAACAGAGCCAGTGGTTTTGGAAGTATAGTTTAATTTTCTGTTTGAAAAGAGGCAAAGATGTAGTCAGAGTTATGTCAGTAGGAAGAAGATTCCAGTTCCTACCTATAGTATTAGTGAAAAGACAGTCACCGGCAAAGTTGTTTGACTTAATTGCTTTGGCCATTAGTTTATGAGATGAGCGTAGGGAGTTGAGATTGTTATAGGGGATTATCAGTTGGGAAAGTATTGGTGTGTGGTCAGGTTGATAAAGTATATTATGAGCAATCGAGAGTTGAGGGATAAGCAAGTAGTTTTGGAATTCAAGCCAGCCTAGAAGTTTTAGGTTTAGACAGTGGTGGGTTCTGAAGGGATTACCAGTGGCAAAGCGGGCAATATTATTGTAGCAGGTTGTTAATTTAGCTAGATTGCTTTTTTTAAGATTGGTATAAATAGATGAAGCATATAGAAGTGAAGATAAGAGATGTGATTGGGCTATTTTAGTTCTAGTTGCAGGGGTTTTATTAAACTTTATGAGTCACCACCTTGACTACAGAAAAGGTTGTAGTTATTTATTTGCTTTTTCTAAGGCTGAATATAGCCAGAGCTAAACTACATATGCTCAGTTAGTGAAACCAAAGGGATTCAGGTGATCAGAATTAACAGAATCAGCAGAAATGGAAGAAGGCCTTTGTATGATGCTCATAAAAGCTACTAGAGTTGCTGAAGGAAAATATATGTGTGTTTTTCCTACATAGCTCTTAAAATGTTTGGAGTCTGTAGAATATTCCATGCTCTGCTCTGGTGAGCATTTTTATGTAACAACAGTGCAAGCTTCTAACAAGATACAGCATAATTAAAAGACAATTAACTTAAAAGGCTTTATTAAAATTAAAGTTGTTACCACACTTGAAGTTTTTCATAACAAGAAATAAGGCGACAGCACTTCTTTAAAAGTGAATGTCAACAAATTTGGAAGATTTTACTCACTGAGATAAATGAGTTAATAAAAATAATCTTTAATCTTCCATCTAATATTTACTTCATAGTAACCAATACTTACAGACACAGTGAAAACTGCTCATAATAAAATGTACATTTGTGTGTGCTTAGCACATTATAGTATTTCAAACTTCTCATACTCAGTTTTGGCTTTGCTGAAGCATATCAGTTGACCTGATGATAAGGTACTAGTGCTAGCTATAGTTCCTTATGATATGTACTTATCCTATCCAGTATCTCTAGGATATCTTTGCATAGTATGCAGAATTTCAATATGCTCAGAAAACTATTGTCAGACTTATGCTTAATATCTAATATATACTTCCTTATCCTGTCCTTAAATATACCAAACATCTTACCAGCATATAAACATTGGATTTAGGGAGGCAAAACATACCACTTGATATGCATAACAGTAGTGTATTAGTAGAACTTTGATACACATTTGTCTGACATTAACATACGAACAGGAATGCATGACTGGGGGGGGTGTGGCCAAGATGCCAGTCTGATAGCAGCAGAAATCCATAGCTCTGCTTAGATTTTAATATCCTGACAGGAAATATACTTTAATTTTTAGAAATATCTAACTAAAAGTATACTAAAAGTTAGATTAACATAGACTCTTTTTATTTTCTAAAAATTAATACATAGTCAAGACATTTTTTTTAATTATTCCTGTCAAGAAGTTTTCTACTGGAGATCTCAAGATGAGCAACGTGAAGAACCCACACCAGGAGAGTGCAGTGAAGAAAGAACTACATCTTATAATAACAAACATCCAAGAACTGTCACTAAAAACATGAGCAACGTGAAGAACCCACACCAGGAGAGTGCAGTGAAGAAAGAACTACATCTAATAACAAACATCCAAGAACTGTCACTAAAAACATGAGCAACGTGAAGAACCCACACCAGGAGAGTGCAGTGAAGAAAGAACTACATCTTATAATAACAAACATCCAAGAACTGTCACTAAAGCATGAGCAACGTGAAGAACCCACACCAGGAGAGTGCAGTGAAGAAAGAACTACATCTTATAATAACAAACATCCAAGAACTGTCACTAAAAACATGAGCAACGTGAAGAACCCACACCAGGAGAGTGCAGTGAAGAAAGAACTACATCTTATAATAACAAACATCCAAGAACTGTCACTAAAAACATGAGCAACGTGAAGAACCCACACCAGGAGAGTGCAGTGAAGAAAGAACTACATCTTATAATAACAAACATCCAAGAACTGTCACTAAAAACATGAGCAACGTGAAGAACCCACACCAGGAGAGTGCAGTGAAGAAAGAACTACATCTTATAATAACAAACATCCAAGAACTGTCACTAAAAACATGAGCAACGTGAAGAACCCACACCAGGAGAGTGCAGTGAAGAAAGAACTACATCTTATAATAACAAACATCCAAGAACTGTCACTAAAACATGAGCAACGTGAAGAACCCACACCAGGAGAGTGCAGTGAAGAAAGAACTACATCTTATAATAACAAACATCCAAGAACTGTCACTAAAAACATGAGCAACGTGAAGAACCCACACCAGGAGAGTGCAGTGAAGAAAGAACTACATCTTATAATAACAAACATCCAAGAACTGTCACTAAAAACATGAGCAACGTGAAGAACCCACACCAGGAGAGTGCAGTGAAGAAAGAACTACATCTTATAATAACAAACATCCAAGAACTGTCACTAAAAACATGAGCAACGTGAAGAACCCACACCAGGAGAGTGCAGTGAAGAAAGAACTACATCTTATAATAACAAACATCCAAGAACTGTCACTAAAAACATGAGCAACGTGAAGAACCCACACCAGGAGAGTGCAGTGAAGAAAGAACTACATCTTATAATAACAAACATCCAAGAACTGTCACTAAAACATGAGCAACGTGAAGAACCCACACCAGGAGAGTGCAGTGAAGAAAGAACTACATCTTATAATAACAAACATCCAAGAACTGTCACTAAAAACATGAGCAACGTGAAGAACCCACACCAGGAGAGTGCAGTGAAGAAAGAACTACATCTTATAATAACAAACATCCAAGAACTGTCACTAAAAACATGAGCAACGTGAAGAACCCACACCAGGAGAGTGCAGTGAAGAAAGAACTACATCTTATAATAACAAACATCCAAGAACTGTCACTAAAAACATGAGCAACGTGAAGAACCCACACCAGGAGAGTGCAGTGAAGAAAGAACTACATCTTATAATAACAAACATCCAAGAACTGTCACTAAAGCATGAGCAACGTGAAGAACCCACACCAGGAGAGTGCAGTGAAGAAAGAACTACATCTTATAATAACAAACATCCAAGAACTGTCACTAAAAACATGAGCAACGTGAAGAACCCACACCAGGAGAGTGCAGTGAAGAAAGAACTACATCTTATAATAACAAACATCCAAGAACTGTCACTAAAAACATGAGCAACGTGAAGAACCCACACCAGGAGAGTGCAGTGAAGAAAGAACTACATCTTATAATAACAAACATCCAAGAACTGTCACTAAAAACATGAGCAACGTGAAGAACCCACACCAGGAGAGTGCAGTGAAGAAAGAACTACATCTTATAATAACAAACATCCAAGAACTGTCACTAAAAACATGAGCAACGTGAAGAACCCACACCAGGAGAGTGCAGTGAAGAAAGAACTACATCTTATAATAACAAACATCCAAGAACTGTCACTAAAGCATGAGCAACGTGAAGAACCCACACCAGGAGAGTGCAGTGAAGAAAGAACTACATCTTATAATAACAAACATCCAAGAACTGTCACTAAAACATGAGCAACGTGAAGAACCCACACCAGGAGAGTGCAGTGAAGAAAGAACTACATCTTATAATAACAAACATCCAAGAACTGTCACTAAAAACATGAGCAACGTGAAGAACCCACACCAGGAGAGTGCAGTGAAGAAAGAACTACATCTTATAATAACAAACATCCAAGAACTGTCACTAAAAACATGAGCAACGTGAAGAACCCACACCAGGAGAGTGCAGTGAAGAAAGAACTACATCTTATAATAACAAACATCCAAGAACTGTCACTAAAAACATGAGCAACGTGAAGAACCCACACCAGGAGAGTGCAGTGAAGAAAGAACTACATCTTATAATAACAAACATCCAAGAACTGTCACTAAAAACATGAGCAACGTGAAGAACCCACACCAGGAGAGTGCAGTGAAGAAAGAACTACATCTTATAATAACAAACATCCAAGAACTGTCACTAAAAACATGAGCAACGTGAAGAACCCACACCAGGAGAGTGCAGTAAAGAAAGAACTACATCTTATAATAACAAACATCCAAGAACTGTCACTAAAAACATGAGCAACGTGAAGAACCCACACCAGGAGAGTGCAGTGAAGAAAGAACTACATCTTATAATAACAAACATCCAAGAACTGTCACTAAAAACATGAGCAACGTGAAGAACCCACACCAGGAGAGTGCAGTGAAGAAAGAACTACATCTTATAATAACAAACATCCAAGAACTGTCACTAAAAACATGAGCAACGTGAAGAACCCACACCAGGAGAGTGCAGTGAAGAAAGAGCTACATCTTATAATAACAAACATCCAAGAACTGTCACTAAAACATGAGCAACGTGAAGAACCCACACCAGGAGAGTGCAGTGAAGAAAGAACTACATCTTATAATAACAAACATCCAAGAACTGTCACTAAAAACATGAGCAACGTGAAGAACCCACACCAGGAGAGTGCAGTGAAGAAAGAAATACATCTTATAATAACAAACATCCAAGAACTGTCACTAAAAACATGAGCAACGTGAAGAACCCACACCAGGAGAGTGCAGTGAAGAAAGAACTACATCTTATAATAACAAACATCCAAGAACTGTCACTAAAAACATGAGCAACGTGAAGAACCCACACCAGGAGAGTGCAGTGAAGAAAGAACTACATCTTATAATAACAAACATCCAAGAACTGTCACTAAAAATGGACAAATTCGAAAACAAAATGGATATTATCAAATAAGAATGCAGTAAACAACTGGAACTTCTAAATGGAATAGTAAAAAAGCAATCTGAACAGATTCTTGCCTTAGAGGAAACTGTAACTGACCTAGAAACTAGAGTGACAGAAAATGAACATCACAATTAATTTCTTCTGAAACAAAACACTGGAAGACCTTGAAAGTAGATCAAGGAGAAATAACATAAGAATATATGAAATTCCTAAGAAAGAAGAGGGTGCTAACATGATTCATTTCCTCAATAAGTGGTTTTCATCAGCACTAAACATGCCCGAATCCCTCTCTTTTGGAATTGAGAGGGCTCATCAGTCCCTGGCAAATCCCGCTTCATCTTTGAGTTCATCTAACCCCAGGTCTATAATAGTTACATTTCTTTCCTCGCAAGACAAGGACTTAGTGCTGAAATCAGCTTGGACTAATTCCCCTATCAAGATGGGTGAAAAAGTTATTTGTTTTGACAATGACTACACCTCTACAGTCATATCTAGAAGAAAGGAGTGTGTTCCTCTAATTAAGTCCTTGAAAAAAGCCAATATTAAAGCTCAAATTATTTTTCTTGCAAGAATAAAAATCACCTTGCCAGAAGGAGTGAAGATCTTTGATTCCCTACAAGAAGCAGTAGAATTTACCTAAAAGAAGACAATACTGTCGGGCATAGAAGAAATAGAATGGTCATCCCAGAGTTTGAAGAGACAGGCAACAAAAATGGATGGGCTGTGAAGGAAGGAGCAAACAAAACTAAGAAACTAAATGACAAATGAATAAATTCCTTCTAATTTTAAATGCTTTGTTCTATGAATCATAATATATTTGACTCTGGAAAGTCTCTATGCTGTAAGGTAATATAAATCATTTTTACTATTAACTTTTTCTTTTCCTTTCTATATCTACTTCTTCTAATTACATATAGTACTAAGTATTTAAATAACATTCTCTCTCTCTTTCTCTTCTTTCTTCCTATTCTTTTTTGCTACCAATGGTCCTTTTCTCTCTTTTGCCTATTATAAGTACTTTACATACTTTTTCATTTTAAATAACTATAAATTATATATGTCTTCTAATTCTTCAGTAATAGTATAATTTGACTTAATACCAAAGTGCATTTTTTTCTAGTAGGTCAGTGGTGAGGTAACAAGGTGTTTCTGATTAGTGTTTCCAACTAGATGTTTTAGACTCTGTTTAGATACATTTAAACATTAATACAGTACATTAATGGTGTAGATAGCTTAATATAAGTTTTATATATATATATATATATATATATATATATATATATATATATATATATATGTATGTGTGTGTGGATTTGTATCACTTCACCTAAAGACCATTTCACTGACATCCATTTCACTGAAACCAAATCACCTAAAGTTCATTTCACTTAAAACTCATTTCATCTAAAATTCATTTCACTAACAAGTAGTAATCTAAGGCAAGTCAAAGGTATATGCCCTTTTCCCCAGTGTAGTGTGATCCTGGTGTTAGTATATATAGTTCCTGGAGGGTGTGGGGGGGCGTAGCCCCCTACCTAGTTGGCTTTTACCAAATAATGTAAAACAAAACCAGACAACATAAAACCAAATTAAGTGGGAGGCTACGCCCCAACACCCCCCCCCAACTATATATACTAACACCAGGATTGCACTACACAGGGGAAAAGGACATAAACCTTTGACTTGCCTTAGAGTACTACTTGTCAGTGAAATGAGTTTTATGTGAAATGAACTTTAGGTGATTGGTCTCAGTGAAATGGGTTTCAGTGAAATGGTCTTTAGGTGAAGTGATATGAATCCATATATACATATATATATATATATATATATATATATATATATATATATATATATATATATAGGTTCACATGTTCATAGGTTGGTACTAGGCTATCGGCCCTAGGGCCTATACAAGCATATCCATAACAATTCCCTGGATATTTCTTCCTACGATATTTACTTCCCTGGACCCCTGTCTGGCATGATGACTGACGTGATCCCCGGGGGGAATTTCCTATCTCCCATCCAATCGTCAAGGTTCCTTTTGAAGAGGGCCAAGGAGGTGCTCTGCTTGACATATATGGACAGTCTATTCCAGAGTATGGGGAGTCTCTGAGTCAGGAACCTATTCCTCCAGCATGTTTTGTTCATTGTGATGACAAGGTTTAAATCCCTGGAGCGTGTGGCTCTGTGGGATTGGGATTTCTTTAAGTGGAGCATGTCCAACAGCTCAGGGTTTGACATGGCCTTGTATGTTAAGCAGAGATAGCTTCTGAGTAGACGATATGCCACAGAGTATAGCTGGAGTTTTTTTAGACAGTCAGAATAGGGCATCTGCTTTAGGCCTGTGATTCTTTTAGTGAGGTATTTCTATGGCCTTTCCAGCTGTTGCAGATGTCTTGTAAGGTACATACAAAATGGGGTGTCGTACTCTATAATGGGTCTAATGAGGGATGCGTACAGTGGGGCAATGACCTCCTTTTTTCTGGATGAAAACCCCTTAGTGATGAGGTGTGCCACATAAAAGGATTTCCTGACTGTTGTTGCGATGTGGTTATCGAAGGTGAGACCACTGTCCACCTGTGTCTCTAAGTCTCTCATCACACTTTCTGTGTTTAGTGTACTGCCACCTATGTGGTAATTTATGAGTACATGTTTTTTCCCAAAGGGGATAACTATACATTTCTTGGCATTAAGCTTGATCCCATGGCTCTGTCACCAAGCATTTATTTTGTAAGGCCCATTTGTAGAATATCCACATCATTTGGGGATTCAGTAATGCCTCCAAGTTTGCAGTCATTTGAGAACTTTGTTAGCCAGAGTCCCTTACTGTTGGCCTGTACTTCAGAGAAGTAGATGCCAAACAAGAGTGGTCCCAGGACTGAACCCTGAGGTACTCCACTTGTTACTTGTCTGGAGCTGGATTTGGAGTTGGCTACTTTTACAGTCTGGGTTCTGTCAGTAAGCCAGTTGGCAACCCATCGAGTGACGTAGGGATTTATGCCCAGCTTAGTAGGTTTATCTATGATTCCAGAGTGGGGGATGGTGTTGAAGGCCTTGGCGAGGTCCAGATAGGCTGTGTGGACCGCCTTACCCTCATCCACAGCTCTGGAGATGAATTTGAAGAAGTCAGTGAGGTTCAGGAAACAAGATCGGCCCTTCACAAACCCAAACTGGGTGGGGTCCTGTGTGCGAAGGTTGCCAATGGCTTTGTTTATAAGTTCCATGATAATGCATTCCATGCCCTTGCAGATCAGGCTCGTCAGACTGATGGGACGGTAGTTCCCAGGATCCAAGGTGGATCCCCCCTTGCGGAGTGGGATAACTGTAGCTGTGCACCACTCAGTGGGCACAAATCCTGAGGTGAGGCTAGGTTCCTTTTTTTCTCTCTCTCTCTGGCCTGGTTAACTGGTGGGTAAATGACTGAAATGTTATATGATTTCTGATTTGAGGCAGCTGTTGTTACTTCTAAATAGCTGTTTTTATATGAAAGGATTATTTTTTTTCATGATGTTGATGTTTTGTGAAGAAACTGGTGGTCTGTGTGACTGTTCTCATTGTGGAGATTCATGACATGCACTGACAAGGCAGCTTGAGTGTTTTTTTTTTTTTGCTTTCTGTAAACTCTAAAAGCTTCAAGATCTGAATTTCCTGCTGAAAATGTTTTTTTCTTCACTAGAGACAACTTCTGTTGTGCATGAGCCAATTTAGATACTTTTTAACAAGTTTATGAAGTTGCAGCTTGAGAAAACAACAGTGATGACATCATTTGACCTTTTGAACTTGTTAAATGGTTGTACTTAGAATTCTTTTCTCTTGAAATTCTGTTATCCTTTACTAGATACTTTAAATGGTAAATAATTAGTATTGATACAAGTGTTAAATGCCTTTGAAAATGCCTATGTTCTGTTATAGATGCATACATTTTGCAGATTCAATGACACTATTAGTAACTAAATGACATCAAGTGAACTAGGAGCTGCATTAGAAAACTCATTATGCTTATTAACATCAGACTTATGTTATACAACTAAACCTTTAGTAGCTAAACAGAGGGTTGTGAGGCCCCCTTTTCTCTCTCTCTCCCCCCTTCCTAATGAAAGACGTCAACATAGATATTGTTAATACATATGGGTAATATGTGGATAATTGCAAAATATAATAGTTATGTTGTAATAAGTGTTATATATATATATATATATATATATATATATATATATATATATATATATATATATTCAACAGATCCTTACATGAAAATATTAGATAGATGACTGACAAAATAGTTAAATTATCTGATGTTTCTTGAAAAATCTTGGAAATAATGACAATCTTCTTAACCTTCTAATGTTTATACATACTTTGATCTGAAATGTATTTCTGGCATATCTATGTATTAGAGGTGCTATTATCATATGTGACATATTCATATAGTTTCAGATATATTGGAGACTCTCATTCTAATGTATATTTCATGGATTCAGATTTTTTTAGTTGCTTTCATAATGCTTTTCTTTTTTGTTTTTATACTATATTCTAAGCAGAGATGGATAATTTGTGTCGTTTGGTATTGGAAAGGTGGTAGATGGATGGTTTAGTTAAGTTTTTAACTAAACCAGAAACTTTGTGTTTCATGTATGTGTTTGTAAATAGTTTTGGGTTTTTGAAAGTAGTGCTTATTACACGTTATGCATCCATGATAAGTAAGTTTTCAGTAGATTTCAAGTCAACACAGAAGAAATGTCTTTCAGTTAGTAATAACATACACATTATAGTCAATGGCTTATAAATGTTTATCTTTAAGTATTAATGGCTTGAGCAATAATGTCTGAAGAGCTGGTTTACTTAAATATATCAAAATGCATAAAGCCCAGATTATCTTTTTACATGAAACCAATCTATTAAAAAAGATCTATAAAAATACTCATTCAATGGCTATACCATTCTGGTTGATTCATGTTTTAAGACTAAGAGAAGGGGCACTCTTAGTCTATGGAAAAATACTTATACTATGCCAAGAATTATAGATACAATCTCAGATAAAGATGAGATGGCTAAGCATGTTTATTTTGGAAATCAATAGTAAGTGTTATACTTTGATTAATACACACTGGATACCAGGACTGAGTACTAAATATGTTGACAAATATCTGGACCTGATTACTTTAAATGCAAAAGGGGAAATTATAGCAACAGGTGATTTTAACTGCCTATTATCAGGCAATGATACTTCTAAAAATGGTAAAATAAAACTAACATCTCAAGCCAAGAAATTAAATGACTTTACAAATCAGATGAACCTTAAAGATATACATGGTCTAAGAGAACATTATTCCTTCATCTATACTCACTATTCATATTGGTTTGGTACACAAACAAACACTGATATGGTCTTTGTACCAAATAATATATACTCTAAAATAAGTGATGTATCTATAACGACTTGTCCACTTTCCGACCATAATGCTATAAACTTTACATTAACTACACATACAGATGAATTAAGATTTCTACAGAGAATTCCTGCTTACATAACTAAGTTAAATGACTTTAGGGAATGGATAATGAAAGAAATAGACATGTTTATGGAAACAAATGATAATGGTGAAGTGACTGATACTATACTATGGGAGACCTTTAAAGTTTATATATATGGTAGTGGTACCTTAAAAAAAGAAGAGAGTGGGACAAAGAACTTTTAGGCTTAAAAAAACATAGACAAGATAAAAATGGATGCAAAAGCAAATAACAAAGTAGCACACAATGAAATTACTAAGTTAAATCAAAAATACTTAAGTTCTGAATCACAAGGTAGCCATAAACCTGGAAAATTGAAATTACAATCTTATGCTGTAAATCCCAAATATCTACATAAAATAGCAGTAAGATCCAAAAAAATAAACAATCAAAATCTTATTAATGAGATTAAATATAAAAGTGATGGTTCAGTTAAGAGTACATCTAACTTAATGGGCATATTAGAAGTGTTCAAAAACTACTATAAAGATATAAATAATAACACCACTTTTGTAGACAGATAATGTAATAAATACTTTTATTCAAGAAACTATAACTACTAAGGTGTCACTGCAACAAAATAACATATTAAATAAACAAATAACAGTAACAGAAGTGAAAGAACAAATAAAAAATAAAAGATAATAAAGCTCCATGACTGGATGGAATAATTCCTGAACTATATAAGATTTTTCCTGAATATATAATAAAGAAAGTGATGAGTGCCTGTATTATGGTTAAGCAAAAATGTATAATACTCCCATCGTGGAAATACTCAATTATCTCCCCCATATTAAAACAAGGTAAGGACCCCAAATCTTGTGATTCATATAGGCCAATTTTGTTACTAAACACTGATTATAAAATTTTCATGACAATATTGGTTAATAGGATAAAGAAAATATTACCTAATTTAATACATAATGATCAGACAGGGTTCATTCTTCATAGAAAACTGCAAGATAATACTATTAAATTACTATCATTAACAGACATAGCATACAAATACAAAAAAACGACTATTATCAGCCTAGACATAGAAAAGACTTTTGATTCTATTAGTTGGACTTATCTACAAGGAATTCTGATTGGTTTTGAATTCTCCTCAGCTTTTGTCAACTTATTAATGAAAATTTATAGTGGGGCACAAACGTATGTGAAAATCGGATCATGAATATACTCACCACTAGAAATCCTCAAGGGAAATAGACAAGGTTGTCCTTTGTCACCATTATTGTTTGGTCTTTCAATGGAACATTTTGCTACATATATCAGAAACAAGCAAAATATAAAAGGCTTTCAAATTAATTAGGACTATTGTCCTAAGATACAATTATTTGCTTATGATATGTTAACGTTGGGTGATAGTGATGGTTCTTTGCATGATGTTATAAATACCTTAGAAAGTATAAAATAATTTCAGGGCTTAAATTTAATCACAATAAATCCAAAACATTACTAATTAACAAAAAGATCAACAAAAACCTAAGAGGGAATAGCCATTTAATTGGGAGAATGATGTATTAGAATATTTGGGTGTTAGTATCAAGAGTACATGGAAAGAGTCTGTTAAACTAAACTATAATAATTTAATAACCACCATTAGTGAACTAATCAAAAGATGGAATAAAATGTTCTTCACAATGGAGGATAGGCTCTCTTTAATTAAAATGATAATTTTACCTAAAATGTTGTTTTATATACAGTCATTGATACTACCCCCTCCCAAAAACTTATTTAAAAAATTAGATTCCATGCTACTTAAATTTTTATGGTTCCCCTTAAAACCTAGGATTGCATATAAATTGCACATTAGAGCTTGGAGCAGTAATGGGACAGCATTCCCTAGCTTAGATCTTTATTCCAAATAAGTTATAATTAATGTAATATTACATTGGATCATACCTACCTATATATCTGGCTGGAAAACAATACATGAGATTCATATAACTGATGTCAGAACTATAGAAAATCAGTTTAAGGAACAATATGGAATAAGTAGACTTCATTGGCTTATACATGAATTTTGTTTATTGAAAAAGAAGTTTGATAATTTTCTTATGGCATTAATCAAATATTTAATAACTTTAAAAATATAATTGATTGCAATTACAACATTAAACAATGTATATTTCTTATATTCCCTAGACCATACTCCCCTGATTGCATTGATTCTTTCAACATCAATGCGATGCAAAAATTAAAAGAAAATAACTTGATATTCTGGCATCAGTTTATTGAAAATAAGAGTATTAAACCACTAAACTCTCTTTTATGTAGTTTTGATAATAGTCAAGGCAGTTGGTTGTTTATACACTCATTACGGCAGTTTATAGAAAAAAATGAGAGTATCAATCAACCTAGAGACTGAAACTATACCTAGCTTGATTCAACTTTTTATTAGGTGCCTTGAAAAGACAGATAATCAAAAATTAAGTATCTCACCTATCTATAAGATGGTAAGCCGCGGTGGTGCAGCGGTAGCATTGTTGCCTCACAGCAACAGGTTCTCCCATTCGATTCTCGGCTGGAGCGTCTTCTGTGTGGAGTCTGCATGTCCTCCCTGTGGTTGAGTGGTGTTCGAAAGACATGCGTAGAATGGATGTGCCTTCGTTGAATGTTGGGCGTTGAGCTGGCACCTCAGCACCGTAAAAATCTACTGCCAATCATTAGTGGACCGGAGTTCCGCTGTGGCGACCCCTAACCAGGAAAAGCTGAAAGAACAACAACCTACCTATAAGATATTAAGAGAAGACACTCTAAAGTTTGACTCAGATTTTTGGAATTACCATGAAAAGATTAATGGAGAACAAATATCCGATGAATCAAAAAAATTGTTATTGAATTCTATGTATGGTACCTCTTCCTCATTATATTGGAGATTGTATACATGGAAATTTATGAACAGGAGTTTCTATACTCCACATAAAATAAATATTATACTCAAAAACAGTGAAAGTAAATGTTGGAAATGTGATGAATTACTAGAGGCCAACTGGGTTCACATGTTCATTGAATGTAGAAATGTTCAATACTGAAAAAACTTCAGATATTTTGTAAATGCTTTATGGTCTGATAACTGTCATATTTCTAACTCACTAATCCTATTCAGTGTTCCTATACCTAATGTAATACCTAAATCAAACATTCAGTTACTCTGGTCAGTTCTTGCAATTGCCAGAAAAGTTATTACTTTGAATTGGAAAAGTAAACAAGATTTGATGTTTAAAGATTTTATTAATTTAGCAAAAGTTGTTTGTAAAAAAGAACTGCAAACCATTTGTTATAGAACTCATAACATTACTCATAAAAAAATAGCATGGCAAAAATTGGAAAACCTTTTGAACAAATACTGATAACTTCTCATGGATAAAATGATTGTTTATCATGGATGAATGTAAATATTGTAAATAGTCTTGTTATTGTTTTATTGCATTTGTTATATGTACATTTGCATATGTTTATAATGAAAAAATATTTTTTTTTAAAAGGAATGCATGACTAGATTGTATTACATACTAATTCTGAGGATGGGGTATATTGAAGAATTCCCCTTTTAATAAGGTATATTGATATCAGGGTTGAGGTACATATAAGTGACAGGAGTGTGGGACACAGCCTCCCACCCACCCATCACAGCTGGGCCACAAATGATTTAAAAGTGTTGTGGCAAATTTTGTGTTTCACTATTTTATTCACAAATCACACACTGCTGTTCATATTTATGTGTTGATCAGTGATGTGTCATAGTTTAATTATCCAGCCTGCTCTTATATATGCTATTTATATGCTACAGGTGGTAGGTGTGTAAAGACATTAGTGTATATAAAATAATCACAAGGTGTACTATTCCGGCATTGGAGTGTACATTTCATTTTATACTTTACAGAGTACCAACCACTTCTTTACTCTATTTTTAATAATTTTTCTGTGCTTCATAATTAATTCACTCACTCTATTTTCAGTTATGAGAATATGCCATTGACTGACAAGTATGTACTCAATGCCTGGTACATATGTGGTACAAATAACCCCATAACACACTGCATTATTCATATGACTACCCTCTCCATGGTTAATGTCTCCAGACATTACACTTGTTTGAACTTCATACTTCTTTTATACTGTAGTCTGAAAGGTTGGCTGCAGTACCTCTTCCCTGTAACTCCACCTCAAACTCTGTCAATCATATCCTAAGGCTGGAGTTCCATCTGTACCACCACCAGTCTAGTTTGCCTTGTGGTGTGGGTGCCAAAAAATGGACAGGACAGAACACCTGCTATTTGTCCTTGTGGAAGAGAATAAGAAAATCCAGGAGCTATCATACGGTAGAGTGTAGGTATAGGCCAGAAGGGCAGTCAATGGCCCTCTAATTGCCAGTTACTTAAAGTTGCAGTAATTAACAAAACAATAGGTAAAGCTAGACAGAGTGACTAAGCTGACAGCATACCAGAGCATGTATTAAAGCCATTCCCACGGGGGGGGGCTCTACAAATGGGTGAAAATGAGTATATGGTAGCAGCCTTTGTGGGGGGAGGATAACTCATGTGTAGCACCAAAAGTGGAACACAACAGCAATATTAGTGTGTTGTCATAGAAAATGACCATTGTATCACTATTAGTGAGCAGTAACACTGTCACACAATTGCTCTGATGTGTTATCTATGGCACTGACTTATCTTAGAATGCCACCAAAGAAATAAATATTACCATCTGTGAGTAGACGAAACTATGTTCTGCCCCTAATCAATAATACTGCTGCAGATCAGACTGATGAGGGTGCACTACTAGCTACTATTGCATAGTACCATGTGTGCCAGTAAGATGTTCTGACCTGGTTCCACTGATATATGTCTGTAGTAAATTGTACTAATGTTGAGTAGCACAGCTATCTCACAGATACTCTGTCCCTTTTAACTGGCACTACTGTATGTCAGAATGCCATCAGAATACTATATACAATCATCTGCATGTATCACAAATGACAAATGCATGTTATGCCATAGCAGTGGCTAAGCAACTGGTTATAACATGACCAGAACATTATATTATATTATATTATTTATTTATTGACATTTGTTTACTGGGAAAAGTCCACTGGCCCAGGCTAGCCCCTTTTCAAGGTATATACATGGAATACAAAACAAAATTAAAACATAATTTATTTAAAAAGTATCTTAAAAATAGTACATAAAATTTCAGAAGATACATAAACTTATTGGAAAAACAAAAAAGAAAAATTACATATTATAAAGTAAGATTCAATAAAGAAAACTAGTACATCATACAAAGCATAATATAGTGATATTGGCATAGAGAATAACAAGCTATAATACTCAGACGTAAAGGAGTGTATCAATTGAATCTTTATTTGATTTAGAACTGGAAACATGGAACTAAAGGTTAGTGTTAAAACGTGAGGGTAAGGGTTTATGATGGCATACAGAAAGGAATGAGAAGAGGGGAAGTCACAGAAGGAAGTGCGTGTGGGTTAGTCTAAGCATAGCTCTCAACCTTCCATCTCCAAAATGAGGAACACTCGCCTTCATAATGTGGAACAAATGGGCAAAATGTGGAACACATACTAATGGCTTACTAACAGCTTCAACTAGGAAGGTCATAGGATGGTTAAAATATGCTGGTTTTACTTTTAAAGAAGATAATTTAATGAATTAACATGATTAATTTCTATTTACAATGGATTTCAGTTAAAAAAATTCCTAACACTGAATGTGTGACATACTCTTTCAATGTGGAACTTTGAGGAACTTCGAGGAACATGAACTTTTTAAGACCCCAAATGAGGTATGTTCCTCGTAATGAGGTACACTTGAGAAGTATGAGTCTAAGTTAAAGGTCAGTCATGGAATACAGGAGAAAGCTGTTTGGTAAAGCAGAGGGAGAGTGGAAACTAGTGAGAGAAGTGTAGAGGAAAGAGGAGGGAGTTAAGTGATGAGCAAAGGGGAGTGTTAGATGAAGCGTTCATTTGGGAGTTTAAAAGTAAGAAAGGAAACTGTGAATAAAAAATATATATTTATATTACTTACTAATATATTATATAACTGTTCATAAGTGTTAATGTTATATGCAAAAAATAGTGCCAATGCAGCTATTCCTTGCAACTATAGGTTTAGAATAATAAAATGGTGCAATTATGCATGAGCTAGTGTTCTGTTCTATGTGTGTGTGTGTGTGTGTGTGTGTGTGTGTGTGTGTGTTTATATATATATATATATATATATATATATATATATATATATATATATATATATATATCAAGAAACAGCCCAAAAATCGTGGTAGAAACAGCAATAAAGTCTCGTTCAAAATCACGTTCAAGTAGTAATTAAGTAGCTTCTTGTAAGCTGCACCGTACTTTAAGACAGTATACTTAAAGTGTTCATTAAGAGTGCTGACATGCCACCAATTGCATCTACGTATCTTCAAATATCAGATATCTTCAGACAACACCATAAACCAAAACGGTAGATAAAAATCAGCAGTTTATTAAACGTAAGCGCTTTCGCGGACTAACAACTTCCGCTTCCTCAGACGTAATCACATCATTCAAACACACCCCTTATATACATCACATCCCTTGTTCAAATTAGTACATACGGTTAAAAATTCATTAGTTATAAATAAAAATAAGTATAAATATATTATAAATACATATATGTGAATAATAATAGAAATAAAATAAATAAAAATCATTTAATAATTCATTAATTAATAAATAAAACACACAGATGTATACCTAACTAAGCCCCTAGGTCACACACATGCAAATATACATGTGTACGTATATATACGTATATGACTTATGAAATACAAAACTATAAATGTATATGAATATTACTTCACTTCAATGGCCTAGCTTTAAGTGTAGGTTTAAGTGGTACATAATCATTTAGGCCCCTGCCCCTGTGTGCTGACAAGCGAAGTATCCATTTCAATTCTGCTTGTTCGGTTAAGTTAACAATATCACCCCTCCTAATATCAACTGATTGAACATGTAAAACCTGAAATGCAAATACATGTGCCTTGCCCATCGAGAGCGTATGTTTTGCCAAGGCACTATAGTGTTGTTCTCTCGCAAGGCAATATAGATGATCACGTATGCGTTCCCTAAGGGTCCTATTTGTTTTGCCCACATAGAATGTAAAACATACTTTACAGTATGCTACATATACAACATTTCTAGTCTCACAACTCGAAATACAACGAATCTCCCATAATTTCCCAGTATCAGAATGTCGGAAATATCTCGATTCATCTATATTCTTACATTGTAGACAAGAGCCACATTTCTTTGTACCAAAATCTACATTAGAAGGGGTCCTATTTATGGAGCTTAAATTAGGAAAGCATAACTGTTGTTTCAAATTTTTCATATTCCTATAGGTATATGTTGGGCAATTCCCCACTATCACCTTGGTTTTCTCATCTACCAGAAGCATATTCCAATTATTTTGTATGGCGGCTTGTACAACTGAAATATTCTTGCTGTAGGGCAATATGATGGATGGTCTCATATCAGTGTTCTTCTTTATATTAGGACCATGTCCCCCAGCTGAATAATATGGTGTTCCCTGTGTTGATCTCAAATTTATTACAACATTATTTATGGTGTCCAATTCATCTGCATGATATCCTCTGTCTAGGAAACTACGCTTTAAGTTATTTAACTCCTGCTTAAAGGAACTGTCTTTTGAACAAAGTCTTGACATTCTTAGTCCTTGTCCCTTTACTATATTACGAAAAACTTTGGGGTCATGCATGCTGTCCCTGCAAAGGAAAGCTGATTTGTAGCAGGGTTTTCTAAAAACCTTAGTCAAAAATTCATTTCGTTCACGCATACGTGATCATCTATATTGCCTTGCGAGAGAACAACACTATAGTGCCTTGGCAAAACATACGCTCTCGATGGGCAAGGCACATGTATTTGCATTTCAGGTTTTACATGTTCAATCAGTTGATATTAGGAGGGGTGATATTGTTAACTTAACCGAACAAGCAGAATTGAAATGGATACTTCCCTTGTCAGCACACAGGGGCAGGGGCCTAAATGATTATGTACCACTTAAACCTACACTTAAAGCTAGGCCATTGAAGTGAAGTAATATTCGTATACATTTATAGTTTTGTATTTCATAAGTCATATACGTATATATATGTACACATGTATATTTGTATGTGTGTGACCTAGGGGCTTAGTTAGGTATACATCTGTGTGTTTTATTTATTAATTAATGAATTATTAAATGATTTTTATTTATTTTATTTCTATTATTATTCACATATATGTATTTATAATATATTTATACTTATTTTTATTTATAACTAATGAATTTTTAACCGTATGTACTAATTTGAACAAGGGATGTGATGTATATAAGGGGTGTGTTTGAATGATGTGATTACGTCTGAGGAAGCGGAAGTTGTTAGTCCGCGAAAGCGCTTACGTTTAATAAACTGCTGATTTTTATCTACCGTTTTGGTTTATGGTGTTGTCTGAAGATATCTGATATTTGAAGATACGTAGATGCAATTGGTGGCATGTCAGCACTCTTAATGAACACTTTAAGTATACTGTCTTAAAGTACGGTGCAGCTTACAAGAAGCTACTTAATTACTACTTGAACGTGATTTTGAACGAGACTTTATTGCTGTTTCTACCACGATTTTTGGGCTGTTTCTTGATATTTTGTTTCATTTTGGGTCATTATCGTTTATATATATATATATATATATATATATATATATATGGGTCTACTGTATATAATCAAAAACTCACGTTTTCAAAAATAAACAGTAGACCCACGGTTACGCAAAAGTGCACTTCACCGAAAGTGTACTTTCGTGAACACCACTTGAGCGAATGGTTACGGATCTTAGGGTTAGGGCTTGGGTTAAGTATAGTGAATAGCTAGTAGGGCTATCCACTATCCTTAACCCAAGCCCTAACCCAAAGTCCATGACTACTGCACCACAGTGGCAGAAATTGTATGTCCTCCATGGTGCAGTAGTCACGGACCTATGTCCTCCACTGTGGTGTGGTAGTCATGGACCTTAGGATTAGGGCTTGGGTTAAGAATAGTGGATACCTAATAGGGCTACCCACTATCCTTAACCCAAGCCGTAACCCTAAGGTCCGTGACTACCGCACCACAGTGGAGGACATTGCCCGTTCGTTCTAGTGGTGTTCGCGAATGTGCACTTTCGGTGAAGTACACTTTCGCGTTAGTCGGCATCTACTACCGGATTTCGAAATAGTGTAATTTTGATCTCCGGTAGTAGACCCATATATATATATATATATATATATATATATATATATATATATATATAGTATACATATATATATATATATATATATATATATATATATATATATATATATATATATATATATATATATATTGAGTGTGTAACTTTGGTATATCTGCTTACATATATTAGTGTATTTTTTATGCAAGTCTTAATTTGCTATTTATTCAGGTTTTTATTTATTTTGAATGTATACCCATATAAAACTATTTTTTTATATATCAGATGCTTTATATTAATACTTTATATTATTTTTTGGGACTTGTGACCTTTAAGAATTGCCCTTTTTTATAGGTGTTTACATTTTCATCGGACAACTTTAGTTTATTGGTATAAAGAGGTGATTGGTTGAGGAGACCTGATTTCAGTGTTTTACACTATTTAAAAATGTTTTTAAATAGCTATTAGATTCTGAAGTAGCTCCTATGGGAACGAAAGTGCTTAATCTGATTTGTTTAATAAAGTGTTTTTTATCTGCCTGCAGAATAATGTGTTGGAGGAGGAATGAGTTTTAAGGGAAGACAGGAATTGATTGAGCTCTGTAATGTTTGCCTAACAATGACTAGATAGATTATAAGTGATGTATATTGTTTGTAACTGAAAATATATCAATGGGTCAAATTCTGATGATGGACTGTCACACAGCCAACTTTCATATAACTGAGAAGAAAAGAACGAAAATGCAGAAACCCAAATGGCAGTGTTTTACAAGGGTAAGTAAACGTTAGGCAAACATGCCTTGTTCTCCACTGTAGTGCGATCCTGGAGTTGGTATATTTAGTGGGGGGTGGGTTATACTTACCTCGGCGTTAGATTTGTTAACAGTTGGCAAAGTGTTTACTTACCGTCGTGAAAAGCTGACATTCGGGTTTCTGCATTTAGATTCGTTAACAGTTGGCAAAGTGTTTACTTACCCTCGTGAAAAGCTGACATTTGGGTTTCTGCATTTTCGTTCTTTTCATCTCGGTTATATGAAAGTTGGCTATGTGATGGTCATTAGAAGTAGACCCATATCAATATTTTTTCATTTATATAAATGTATGATTACCTACATCATAAGTGATAATTTAATAAAGATGCTTCTTGCGTAAAAGAAAAAAAAAACATCTCACAATTGTTGGGCATAAGGACAAAGAAGTTAGAACTAATTCTTCATGTTAGTCTATCAAAATTGATAAATTAAAACATTATCTGTGAAGAGTATTTTAGAAGACTCCTAATTAAAAAAAATAAGCTGAGGTGTATGAAAGTGAAAGGCACTCTAAGTTAACAAATATGTATTTATAAAGGAAAAGAAGATCAGACACTGGCAAGTCACACATTTACAGTCTGCAAACAGAACTATTGGTATTTAGTAAACCATGAAAGTGAGAATTTTGAGAATCTCTCATACTGGACATGCTTTGGTGGGACAAATTCAGAAAGTGGGCTTGAAAAAATTACTCTTTGTTTACAGTAAGATATACAGTGGATACAGAGCTGTCTAGCAAACACCCTAGAAATACTAACTTGTCAGAGAGATTTAAACCAACTTTTTTCAGATTTAGCTTGAACCTCAAAATGATGAAAAAATTTATGGTGAACTGAAGAGCAGCTAAGGTGTCTTGGACTGACGGAGCTGAGATAAGGCAATTGTCCACTTAAATATGGATGCCCTGATATTTGCAAAAACTATGAATGGGTCTAAGCAGCTTGTGAAAACTCTTGGAGTAGTGAAAATTTCAAAAGGCAAAGAAAGTGCAATCCCAAGGCAAAAAAAAAAAAAAAAAATTATGGCAATGCCTGTGCATTTTGTGGATTGGGTTGTGCAAGTAGTCATCTTTTAAGTCCAAGGTTACTAGAAAAGCCTTGGGCAACAAAAAGGAAAATGAGTTTGTAAAACAAGCTCCTTGAATTTAGAAACCAAAAGAAAAGGGTTTGATTCTTAAAGGCATAGCATTAGTCTCCAAGTGCCTTCCTTTATGGGAACCAAAAACGTTCTGGAATAAAAACTTTGCCCCTTTGGGATGGAAGAATTGTCTCTGTTACAACCTGAGACAGAAAATCTGACAGAATTTGGGGAAACAAATGGATTTGATCCTTTGCTAGTTAAGGAATCCATGACTTAGGTGAATGGGATGCTCAATGAAGCCTGTGACCATCTTTGATTATTTTTAGAACCCAGGCATCTGAAGTTAATTTTTTTTTCAAAAATGAAAGCAGAGGAAGAGATTGTTTGCAGTTTGGGAATAATAGCCAGGATGATAAAGAGGAAGGACGTATAGGTAGTCAGAGGGCTTTCCTTTTTAAAGGAAGGTTCTCTGGATACATCTCCTTTCCTTTTTGAATCACCATGCCATTTCTTCTTATATTGTACAGCTGGCTTTTTACTGCAGGCTGGGGCTTTAAATGACTTTTTTAAAATAAGACCAGACAGAAGAAGATAGATAATTATTTTGATATCTAAGGAGACAAAAAGAGTTGTTTGAATTCTTGCATCAGCTTACCACTTTCTTCCAGTATCTTTAATACTGCTGCTGAGCAACTACCAAACAAAACTTGTCTGTCAAGAGAAGAATTAAGCAAGTGAACTTTAACATCATCAATATAATTCTGTAATTTGATATCCTTTACAGAACCAGATGCAGCAGCCCTGGACACAGCATTTTACTGTCTTAAGTACAAACAATGCTATGCTGAGTGACATCTGAAACAGAGTTTAATATTTCTAAAAGGGATAATTTTAGTGTCAGTGTTAGGAAGTGAAGACAGAATCACTTAGAGCCAATTGCAGAAAAGATCAAAAGATTACTGTGGTCCGGGCACACATGCAGAAAAGCAGAAAAGCAGAAGACAATCTGGTGAAGAAAATTTGGGACAGACAAGAAGAAGGTAAGAGGAAATGAGGGTGTCCAGCAAAGAGGTGGATGGATTGTGTGAGAGAAGATGAGTATTGAAGAAGGCAGGAGTGTAGCAGTAAATTGAGAGAGATGGCAACAGTTAACACGACACCCAGACACTATGTAGAAGATGGGAAAAAGGGGGTTAATGCTGACGTTAGAAAGTGAAGTTAATGTTTGCTACATGTTAGCAAAAATAGATAAAAGATACTTCCAAATGGGAGTTTGGTAATTAATAGCTCTAAATGTCAGATTGGAGGATGTTGGATGATTCTTTCCAAATCAACCAAAGAAATGGTTATCTTTGTCTTCTGGGATAAAGTAAGAAGCAGAAAAGAACTTATAAGCTGTGATTCTATCCACAGAAATAATAGGAGGGTAGAAAAGTGAGTTTCTATAAAGACATTTATGGGAGTCAGTCACCCTGTAAAATTTGTCAGGTGTCTTAGGGGAAGGGACCTGGGAATCAAGGGAAACAGAAGCAGTAGTAGACATATAATCCAAGGGCTTTAAAATTGGGGAACAGCTACTGATTTGGGGAATCAACAACTAATAATTCATAACATGTCTTCTGAGATTCTAATAACTTCTCTAGCCTCACATTTAAAATATTCCTTCATTTTTTAAATTACACCCCCAAAAGAAATGTCCTTATGGGTGGGGTCTGAGGAAATGGGATCTTCTGATTCTGACTGGCAGGGATTAGGGGAGGAGGATAATTGGGAAATGTAGTTCAAATCCATAAGATCTGCTTGAGAAAGTACCTATTAATTTGGGTAAGAGGGGTCTCGATTTCTTTTAACTGGTGCAGAAACTGGAAGTGAAGGCTAAAGAGATTAGACTGCTTTAAACTGGTTTTAGGAAAAATTATAGCAGTCTTCTTCAGAAGTTTTCTGGGCAGAAGGGGTAGAAGCAGGTAACAAATATTTTGTCTTTTGTGCCTTTTGGATAGCCTCTAGCTTTAAGGTCTTAGGAGGGTGTTTGAAAGCCTGACCTCCACCACAGCTCTAGTAATGTCCTCTCTCATGAATATCTGGTGAATACCTCCATCACCCTCAGAGAAGCCTGGTGTACTGTTTGATTGGACATGCTTAAATCCCTGGCCATAGGTGCCTCCTGATGGGATGCACTAGAGGGACAAGGAGAAATGGAGTGATGGTCCAAGGGCCACAGGATCATCTCAGTGAAGACAGCAAACCCAGACCACAGAATAGAGGGTAAAGTCCACTGTTTCTCAGATGCCTGTTTCAACATCTTTTTCTTTTGCCTCTGAGGGGAGAGCTCCACTAAAAGAGATTTGGTCACTATGGTCTTGCGTGTCAACTGTTTAAGGCACTTATCCTCTAGAAATAATAAAGATTTTTATATACTCCTTAAGGTTTTGGGAGTTAATAAAAGGTAACTCTGGTACTATGCTAATCTTCTAAACAAAATAAAACAAAAAAATTAAAATAATGAAATAAATAAAGAGGGATGACAGACATAAGCAAACCTGAATAAATTTTCTTCAGAAAATGAAGGTTTCCCAGTAAGAATACTTCTCCGACCATTTCTGTAGATGAAGCAGATCACTGAACTAATGACAATAAGCTGAAGAGAAGCCTATTAAATGGCAAGAATTTTTTTCACACCCATACATCACTCTTATACCAACATGTAGTCTAGTGCTAAGGGTGAACTATGAGGCATGAGGAAGAAGCCAAAATCTTTGCAGAATGGCCACAATTGCAATACTTGGGCATACCTGTCAACCTCTTAGTGCAAGAAATCTGAACAAAGCCTGACAAAATGGGGGGACAAAGGGCCAAAAATAGGGACACTTTTTAAATATTGCTCTTATAAACTTAGAAAGTTGCTAGAGTAACAGGGTTTGTTTTAATATACATTTTCTGCAGGGTTTGAAGTCTGAAACTCAGATGTGTGTCATTACTTAGTGACTTTAATCCAATGTGATCAATATTTCCAGTTTTTGCAGGACAGTCCCAGTTTGGAAGTCTCTGTCCCGGAATCCCAAACATTGTCTTTGGGACACAGAAATGCCCCAGTTTAGACTGCTCAGTCTGAATGGTGACTTGGCCTCCCAGGGTGGCCAGTTCCCCTGTTTTCCCATCCTACCCAACTCTGAGGACTTTGCGATTTTTCGGGGATGCCATTGGGTATGGGGTAAGGTCGGATGCCTTCACCCTGGCATGTGCCTTCCAGGCCCTGCTGCCATCAGTCACTCCCTCAAGGACGTCCATTGTGGGGGTTCTGCTTGACCCCACTCATCCAGGCAGGAGCTCTCCAGGCCCTACACCCATCTGCCTGGCGCTCCCATACTAACTTCTGTCAGGGCCAAACCCTATAGTCCTCCCCTTCGACCTGGCCAAGAGACCTTCCCCAGCCGTGGCCCCCATGTCAGGGGACTCTGCCACCTGCATGTCTCCTGCAGGCTGCCAAATTGTGCCAGATCGCTCATGCCCTCGGACCCTCTCAGGTGAGCTTTCCTCTGATCATGTCCGCTCCTCAGGAACTCCCCTCGGCCACTGAGGGGCAGATCCACTCTCATGAAGGCTTCAGAGTCCCCCTGCTTTCCCATCCAGAGCAGCTCTGGGGACTTTGAGATTTTTCAAGGATGCTGTCAGTTATGGGGTGAAGTGAGCTCTCCAGGCCTCACTGCTGTCCACCATGGTGCTTCCTCAAGGACTTCCATCATGGGAAGTGCTGCCTTACCCCACTCACCCAGGCAAAAGCTCTCCAGGCCCCACCACTGTCTGCCAGTTGCTCCCTTAAGGACTTCCATTGTGGGGAGCTCTGCCTGACCCCCCTCACCCAGGCAGAAGCTCGCCTAGCCCTGCCACTATCTGCCTCTCTCCCCCTTCCAGACTTCCATCCCATAAGGAGCATGGTCTGTACCCCCTCACCCAGGAGAGACCTGTCCTGTACCAGTCACTTTCCACCTCTCTCTCCCTTCTAGACTTCATCGGGACTGAACCCCTCTGGGGTTCCACTTCTACCCAGGAGAGAGAGCTCTTTTCCATGGTTACATATCTCCTAACTGCTGCCAAATCATACAGTGTCATGCGTGCTCTTGGAGCCTCTCAGAGGATCTTCCCAGCCTCATGGAACTCTGCTGGGACACGAAGCCTCAGACAATCCCTCATCCAGACTTCTGTGACACCAGTTCTTCACTTTGCCTTGCACCAACGGCTTTCAAACTCACAGGGGAGATGGCCCTGGGTCCCCCCATCTCTGCACTTTCTGCAGCACACCTCAGTCTCTCACCCCCACGGTGTCAGGTGCCAATGAATGTGCATTGCTTCAAGCCTCCTGATAGTAGCCTCTTGCCTCCTGGGTGGTGCTATTCCCAGAGTGGCATCCCCGCAGTGCCTGGTGAAGGATGGGAGGCTAACCTGCCTGCCCCAGTGCAAGATGACATGGCTGCCCTATCTCCACTCCCATGGAGGCTTGGAGAATGGGACTGCAGACCTGGCTTCCCGGGCAGCCCTCAAGTGTCCCAGTTTTGGTCCTGTAACAAAATGGTCACTTTGCTTTAATCCTCAGCTCATCCCAGTGATTTGCCAGAAAAACACACATTTTATGAGGAACAGACCATAAAAATCTGGACATTGTGCAAAGATCTGGACAGCTGAGAGGTATGCAGGATTAGCCCATATATTTAATTCTACCTCTTAACTGATCTAATGGTGAGCATCAGCCAAACCCACCCCACCTCCTCTCCAAAGAAAAATAAATCGCTTGTGGCTACAGTTTTAAGGCTAAAATTCAGTCCGTTCTTTGAGTCATTGACTGCGCGGTGTTTGTATCTCCTCTCCCCGTGTGTATGCTTTTTTGGAGGATTGTTGCCACCTTTTCGGATGCCCAAACCGGGATACTTTTTATGGAAAATTGTAACGTTGCAGGATAAATCATACTCACAGCCAGTGTAGAGGAGTAACCTTCAGTTTGATGCCATAGTATAGGCCCACTTTTACAAAATTTGAGTTGTTTCATGTCACATTGACATGTTTGACGTACACAATTTGTATTTTACGCAACTATTAGAGGAACCTTAAGCTATTTTTTTGTCATACAGCTTCAGGAAATGTGACATATTTTCAAATTTTATCGCAAGAATCGCAACTTCTCAAACATGGACCGTCCCGCGTAGAGATGGGCAGGCATTGTGTGGGGTGAAAATATTTTATTTATTTATTTTTTAATATGAGTACTGCCTGTTTTATACCAACTTCCTAAAAACATGCTGATTAAACGCAAATATAAGACACCAACACGGGCCCAGTCGCCTGCATTTTTTTTTCGCATGCGGAAAAAAAGTCTACAAAATTATCTGACAAATAAAGACGTCACCAACGTCAGCACTCCGGAGTCAAGGGACGCAAAGTGAAAGTTGCTGAGCTTCAGGAGTTCGAAAGCTGACAGCACGTAATAAAGCTTCGCATTCCCAAACTGTAATGAAGTCTTCCCTGCCTTGTCTGTCAAAAAGGATCATATGTTCGAGTAATTGTGTTGAGAAAATCCTGGATATGTCACAATGGAATGCAAAAACAATGGCTTTTCGTCGTGGGTCATGCCAGAAGTCTGTCAGCTGCAAAATCAGTTCTACTTCTTGCAAATGGAGAGCGATGTGATAGATCACCTACCTGATCAATACTCTGGCCTTTGTAACCTGGAAATAAAGTTTAATAGTCATGCAATGAAGCTCGGCGAATATGAGAGTCCTGAAGACAGGAATGTAGCTGTACTGCACTCTGATCATTGTGGGAACGTTTATGCAACTAGTGTGTTTGAAAGGTCTTGTATTTGTTACAAAACGCCTAAACTACAGAGGAACAGTGCAGACACATCACGATATTTAGGAAAAACAAACCAAAACGAAGGGTGCAAACCCAACCAAACTTCTGTCTTACTTTCAGTCAAAGACGGTGTGGGAAATGGTGACAAAATGAAAGCCACACACTATACAAATGTGGTGGTTGTTTGTAGACCTACCTGCCAGAACCCATATATTAACAGCATTTTAGGTTGTGAAGAGATAGGGGATGGTAACATCTCAGGCTGTGGTGGTGATGATGACGGTGACCATGGATTTGGTAGTGACTGCTCGTGCTCAGATGTTGATTCTGATAGTGAAAATGAACTTTGGAATTCTTTCAACAGCTGTGCTGATCCTTATAACCTGTATAACTTTACAGCACAAATGTACAGTGGACCGACTGTTGTCTCACAAGATACAGAAGTCGATCTTTTGCAGGACGAGGGAGAAGACTTGATCTGTCCTGAAGCTTTCTCGGATTCTGGTTCTTTCAGCTCTGATGATGAAAGTGATGATGAGTTTGAGGAAGATTGTTATGCTGAGAATTTGGAACTCTGGAAATATTTTGAAAATTGCAACGACCCTTACAACCCTTTCAATTTTAGAGCACAGTTTCAACCTGTTGGAAGTAAGAAAGATGCAGATGTTCACTTGAAGGAAAAAAGCACTACAAAGCTGCCTAACATCAGTTCTTACGTTACTCCATCCCACGACAGCGATGAAAGATTCGATAGCGGTTTTTCAGAAGCCACAAACGTTCTTCTGGAGGTTTTCAGAAATGCACCCACAACAAAAAACAAAAAGGTATACCCAATTTTTAAGCATGCTGCTTAGTGGAGAAAGCAACATCTAGATGTCTATCTTTCCTTGCACAGCCTACAAGTTGGAGGCAACAAGGTGCAGTTGTGTTCAGGGTATATATGTTATGATGATAGCTGGAAAATATTTTACATATCTGTTCATATAAAACGCATGTACATAGTATATATGCCACAACAACAATACTACTAAATGGGCTGCTATGGAACTGTATGCAACCCAGCTTTGAAACGAGTAATACATTTTTCAAATTAGTTGGTCTGTGCAACCAATTATCAGCTGCAGTTTTTTTTTTGTGTGTTTTCTTTCCAAAATTAACAAGATACAGACCTGCGGGGCACTTAATCTCTGAAGAACGTTTTTTTTTCTGTAGTGACATGTTATGAGTTGTGCTTTAAGCTTTTACTGCATTTTTCAACATTTGTGTCATCTTTTACTTGCTGTATTTCTTTAGTTTATCCTAATTGACAAAATAAGACAGTTCTAGCTAGACAGGGAAAGTATTGCAATGTAAGATAACAGATGTCATGTACCATTAAACAGCATATAAGCATTGGAAGAGATATTTAAACCATTGTTAAGTCACTGAGACTCTGGTAGATGAAGAAGTGGCAAATTTAAGTAAGCCCAAGCGTGGTAACCAATACTTTAAAAAAAAAAAAAAAAAAAAAAAAAATATATATGTATATATATATATATATATATATATATATATGTGTGTGTGTGTGTGTGTGTGTATTTTGATGCAGACTGTTAAAGCCACAACCATTTCACAGAATTGTTTACTTTTATAAAAGAACATCAAGACAAGAACAAAAAACTGTCTAATGGTAGCATGTGACAGTAGGTAATGGATAATGCTGCATTCATTCATGAAGATGAGACTGTCCTCCAAATATATAATGATGCAAAGTATGCAATTTAAACATGAAGGCGATATTGCCAGGGGAAAGGGTTGAGTGTTGCCAGAGTCATTTAATAGAATGTTTCTCTTTTCCCATTAGTAAACATATTAAATAAATTAACTGCTGCTGCAAAAGTAACATTTATTTTAAAATTAAGTCATGCATCTTGTAGTGACAGTCCCATTTATTTCTAAACAAACTATTCTGTTTTCCTTCTCTAGATGTGCAGTCCCAATACCAATGCTTGCCTTATAAGTGAAAAAAAAAACATGGGGTGTGCTACAGTCAGTGTATCCAGGGTATTTTATGTAAACATTATTGAAAAGTAAGAATGATCAGGCCATACTATGCTTGTTTTCTTTAAAATGAGGTAGAAAAAGGATGTGAGGTATCTGCTTTAATGGTTTATTCTAGTGAGGACTCATTAACTTCCTCAGCCACATTTGCCGTTTTATCTGTACTGTTAATATGCTCCATGTATCCTTAAATGTTGCTCAGTATAGTGTTTCCTCGTATTGCCTCTTACCATGTTCATTTTCTTGGTCATACTGTTACATTACGTATTTCTTATCTCTGTACATACTGTCCTCCTGGAATATATTTCTGCAGTTGAAATAGTCAGAGTTTTATGTCACTCACTCTTCATATATGACATGCAGCTTGAGCTTCCCAAGATTCTTGTTTGTTTATATACAGCATTCTTTTGACTTGCTAGGTCTCACTGGGCAAAAGTTTTATTTTGAGGACAGACAAGATGTAAGTGGAAGATATGACAAACAAGGTAAACATTATACAGAGAATAAACAGACAAGTGAAATATGTGAAATGTTCATTAAAGCTAGCATGACTGAGCAGGAAATTTTAACTTGTTTTCATTGTACAACTGCATGCACATTAGTTGTATAATGGGTTGGTTAGAGAAAAAGTTGAGCTGCCTCATGTCTGTAACAATGTAAGCTGTATGACTAAACCAGTGATCGCCATTCCTCTTTATGCTTCACTGATCCATACTTATTGTTTTATCTGTCTTTGGCCTAGCACTCAAGTGTGGGGTCATTTACTGCACTGTTCTAACTTGTTGATACTTGTGAACCTCTGCTTTCCTTAAAAAACAAAAAAATCTTGCTTTTTTCCCACTTTTCTGAGATTTAAAAAAGTTCAGTTACAGATTTGCTGTTCTGAACTGTTTGTAAGTTTCTTGGAGGCCATTGTTTGCTTGGGCTAAAGGGAAGTCTCTGTGTTCATCAGTGGCAGTGATAAACATTGAGCAGCCTGCCTGCCCCTGTGGGAGTGGTTACTGCCTTGAAACTGTAGTTTTATTGGCCATTTTGGGTCAATTCCAAACTCCTTGATCTCCCTCTCTTAAAACCCGATTGCCTCGTGATTTTGGCGTCTTTTCGGACTTGTTGGCTGTTGGTGAAGCACCCACCAAGAGGAGAAAACGCTGAGAGAAGAAAGGAGCCACTTTTGAGAGTTTAAGTATTTTGCTTCAGATTATTTGTTAAGTTTTTCTGCATTGCCATCTACTTTTGAGCATTTTCTGGCTTGTTAAACTTGATTTCTGTGTTGGTAACTGTATTTAGAACACAACCTAGAGCTGATTACTGAATTTCCTGCCTGCACTAATTTTAAAATCGTTTTTTTCCTTAAAACTTGCATTTTATCTGTCTCTGGCCTAGCACTCAAGTGTGGGGTCATTTACTGCACTGTTCTAACTTGTTGATTTTGTGAACCTCTGCTTTCCTTAAAAAAAAAAAAAAAAATCTTGCTTTTTTCCCACTTTTCTGAGATTTAAAAAAGTTCAGTTACAGATTTGCTGTTCTGAACTGTTTGTAAGTTTCTTGGAGGCCATTGTTTGCTTGGGCTAAAGGGAAGTCTCTGTGTTCATCAGTGGCAGTGATAAACATTGAGCAGACTGCCTGCCCCTGTGGGAGTGGTTACTGCCTTGAAAGTGTAGTTTTATTGGCCATTTTGGGTCAATTCCAAACTCCTTGATCTCCCTCTCTTAAAACCCTCTTTTGTGCGGTTTTGCGCGTTTTTGCGCATAGCGCAACATCGGCCAGCGCCACCTAATTGGGTTTAAACTATTCCTGGCTCCACAAAGTCTGCTCTTCACTTTTTCCCTTAGAACTGCTCCGTCTCTCAAATTAAACACCATATTCTCATTCTAAGGCCCCTCACTGGTCCAAATAAGTAATCTTACAAGTTAGCACTAATAAACCATAAGCACTACTTACTCTTATACTCTCTACGATTACCTTGTCCCCTATTGGTCCGTTTTAATTCAGTTCCCTATATTACTCTAGCATATCCAAAGGTCAGTCAATGGTTTCCTCTCCAGTCCAGCTGGTGAATCTGGGAATTTTGAGGCAATGTTACAACTGTCTCATGTACACAGACAACCCTCTCCTCCTCCAAACAGGTTCAAATATATGTGAGAGATGCAACCATATAGCCAAACTGGAGGCTGAGCTCTCTCATCTCAAAACTGGTGTAACCTGTCAGGAGGAGAAGGTAACCTCACACAACACAATTCCAGTATCACATAGTCCCACCACAACAGCGAACCAAACACATAAAAACACAAAAACATACTCAGAGGCTCTAAATAAAAATCTACCTAAGCAACAGAGACCTCCAAAGCAGACATCCAAGCAAACGCTACCCCAAAACAAAACACGTACAACACATAGCGTTACAAAGTCAGTGTGCCAAGCAGTCACAGCCCTTAAGGCTGAATAACACACCTAATACTCTTGTAATAGGTGACTCTATTGTCAGACACACTGACGTCCCGCTCACCAGGCTGAATAAAGAGAAGGTCACAGTGAGCTGCCTGTCGAGCGCTAGGATCCGTCACATAACGCAAGCACTCAGGTCACTCCAAAGCAAATACAAATATGACTCAGTCATTGTACATGCTGGCATGAATGACCTGAGACGTACCTCCCTCGACTACATGAAAAGAGACATAGAGGAGCTCTCTGATCATGTAGCCCAGGCCGGTATGACCCTGACCTTGAGCAGCACCTTACCCTTACCTAGAATGATGCCACAGTATAAAGACAAAATGATCGATTTTAACAAAGGGGATCCAGTGTCCGTCAGCCTGGGATGACATGCTCAACAAGCCACGTTGCTTCGCTAGGGACGGCTTGCACCTGTCACCCCTGGGCTTTCGGATATTGGCAAAGGCTCTTGCCACCCCCAAAGTGCCTTTATTAGGCAAGGCTCAAAAGTCAAACCCACCTCCATAGACAGCACAAGGAACAAGAAACTAGGGGTAATGCTGCTAAATGCCAGAAGTCTTAATCTCAAGATGCATGCACTCGAAGCTCTCCTCAGTATGGAGAACATCGATATCTGTGCAGTGACAGAAACCTGGTTCAAGGCTCAAGAGAGCACCCCAGCACTACCAGGTTATACCTCATATCATGCTTTTCGGCCCCCAAACCCGGATCGAACCACAAAAGGAGGGGGAGTTTCCATATTTATCAAGGATATCCACACCTCCAGGTTAGTGGCATTGCACGAAGTATCGGAGACCATCCGTGTGCAACTGACAGTGGGCAAGACTGCTTTTCAGTTTATAGCATCCTACAGACCACCCTCTCAAAGTCAGGAATCCCACTCGGCTTTCCTGAAAACATTGGAGAACATGAAGATCTCTCCAAACACCATTATATTGGGCGACTTCAACTACTCAAACATAGACTGGGAGCATTACTCAAGCCCCAGCACCTTAGCCCAAAGGTTCCTGGAATTTATAAACTCAAATGCAATGGAACAACTAGTCACCACTCCCACAAGAGGGAAAAACATACTAGACCTGATCATTACCAACATGGGGACTCTATGCTCCATACCAGAAGTATATCCCTCATTGGTAAGATCAGACCATAAATTAATTTCACTGGATATCCACATCCCGACCCCACCCCCAGCCCAGAAAACCACAGTGAAAAACTTCTCAAAAGCGAACTTCACACTTCTCAAAACCGAAGTGGAATCCTTCAAGGCCCCAGGGCCAGAACTGCAGAATCCTATATAAACGCATTCTACGGACATCTCCAGGAATGCATGGATCATGCTATCCCAAACAAAATCAAGACCCAATCATCCAAAGGCAGGCGCCCAGTCTGGTGGACCCCAGCCATAAATAAACTGTACAACAGAAGGAGGAAGCTACTACATGATAGAGCAAAATCCCTAAAAGGGAAGGCATCTCTGATCAGTACTAGCAAAAAATTACGATCCCTCATAAAATCCTCCAAGGCCAGCTTCGAGAGAAAAATTGCACAGGACACTAAAGACAATCATAAGGCTTTTTTCAGTTATGTTAGGAACCTGGGATGCAACTCCCAGACTTGTTCTGAGTTGATTCTAAACGACAAAAAATACACTGAACCCACAGACATCGCCAATATCCTGGCAGACAGGTTCAGTGCAAACTTCTCCACCCCCCCCCCAAAAGAGCAAGTATCTATCCCGGCAGAGTGCAGCCTCCCAAACATCTCTGATGCTCAGGTAAAGGCCGCCCTCTCCAAAGCAAAAAACACTGCTTCCATGGGACCAGATGGCGTCCCGGGTTGCGTCCTACATGAACTCCATGAAGAACTAATCCCTCAAGTAAAACTGCTGTACAATCTCAGCCTCACTACGGGATATGTGCCCAAAGAATGGCGTACAGCAACAGTGGTCCCACTCCACAAAGGTGGCGCCTCTGCGGACCCTGGAAACTATCGCCCCATAAGCCTGACTAGCCTAGTCTGCAAGGCTATGGAGAGGATCATCATGGAACTCATAAACAAAGACATTGGGGACCTACAGACACTAGATCCTACCCAATTTGGCTTCGTCAAGGGCAGATCCTGCCTTTTGAACCTGGTTGACTTCTTCGAAACAGTCACCAAGGCCATAGATGAAGGGAAGGCAGTCCACACAGCCTATCTGGACCTCGCAAAGGCATTTGACACAATACCCCACTCGGGCATCATAGATAAGCTATCCAGCCTAAATATAAACCCCTATGTCAAAAGATGGGTCGCAAACTGGCTCAAAGACAGAACCCACAGAGTCAGAGTTGCTGGAGCCATGTCAGACTCAAAACTGGTCACAAGTGGCGTCCCACAAGGTTCTGTCCTGGGACCTCTCTTGTTCGGTATTTACTTTTCTGAGGTACAGGCCAACGTGGGAGGACTATGGCTCACCAAGTTCGCAGATGACTGCAAACTGGGCGCCATAATCGACTCTCCAGCTGACACAAACATCCTTCAAAAAGGTCTCGCAGAGACGGATAACTGGTGCCAGAGCCATGGTCTAAAGCTAAATGCCAAAAGTGTATAGTCATACCCTTTGGCAAAAACAATGTGCCCACAAATTACCACATAGGTGGTAACCCATTAAGTACAGAGAAAGTAATTAGGGATCTGGGGACCCAAGTTGATAGCAATCTCTCCTTTGACAACCACATTGCCAAAGTGGTTAGAAAGACCTTCTACATAGCCCACCTCATCATGAAAGGATTCACATCTAGATCAAGAGAGGTAATCGTGCCCCTTTATTCATCCCTCATCAGGCCCATCATAGAATACAATGCCCCCTTTGGGTTGTACCTTACCCGACACCTGCAGCAATTAGAAAGACCCCAAAAGTACCTCACCAGGAGGATCAAGGGACTCAAACAGATGCCATATGCTGCTCGGTTAAAAAAACTCCAGCTCTACTCAGTTGCATACTGCCTACTTCGAGGCGATCTATGCCTGACATATAAAGCTATGTCCAACCCAGAATTAATGGACATGCTCCACCTCAGTAAATCTAAATCCCTTAGAGCCACGCGCTCGAGGGACTTGAACCTCAGCACAGAAATAAATAGAACATGCTGGAGGGACAGATTCATAACCCAGAGGCTCCCTTCACTCTGGAATAGAATTCCAATTCATGTTAGGCAGAGCACCTCACTGACTCTCTTCAAGAAGAATCTTGATGAGTGGATGGGGGATCGTAGGTTTGTCCTGGGGATTACTTCCGTGTCACTATTAGACAGAGGCACAGTAAACTAAACTTTAAAAAGGGCACAGTATACTCAAATCAAGGGGTGGCGTAAGCCAAACACAATCGGGCTAGGCTTATAAATGCCCCAGGGCAGATAGCCTAGTATGAACCTATGAAAAGAGTGCAGCATTTTAAAAGTTTAGAACAAGCCACCTGTAACAGTTTAAAAAGGTAAGGGCAGTAAAACTAGAGACTTCTTATCATTATATTCTGCTTTATTTCGGTTACTAAGTCATGATCTCTTCTCAGCATGGCAATCTTTGTTCCGCTTCTGTTGTAAAGTCTTTACCCAGAATGCAGTTCTAGGGCATTTAACAGTAAATTGAGGAACCTAATACTAAGCATAAATATTAGTATTAGAAAATATGATAGATAAATTGTACCGCATCTTTCATGATTATGCAGTATATTATTCAGAAACACTATCATTAAGTTTTTCAAAAGTAATATATATCCGAGTAGTAGAAAAATATTGAGGTGTGGCTATGGTGTTCAAGCCTCTTGAAGGCTTGTAGGTCATAAACCTGAGAAATGAACCCAGGAACTGTCTTGAAGGGAAGAGCAGGAGGAGGAGGAAGAAACAGCATGAAAATGACACAATTAGAAGACGGCACATTAATGCTACAGTGTCACAAGACTTGGTTCTTGTGTCTGGCTCCCTGCCCAGTTGCCTTTTATGTAAACTCTGAATGCCATCATAGAGTTTTTCTGGGTTTTTCTCCATGGTCTTCAGTTTCCTCCCACACATCAAAGGCAAGCCAGTAGGTTAACTAGTATTCCCCAGAAATACCCATAGATGTATGTTCATATGAGTTTGTATGGGCCAGGGCATGTCCTGGGACTGGACTGGCATCAAGTCCCAGACTGGTTCATTGTCTTATGCCTATTGCTAGCAGGGATATTCTCCGTCTCCCTATGACCTTGAAGAGGATAAAGCTTATTAGGGGAAATTAATGACAGTGTCAGGAATTGCTGGAATAAATTAGAATGTAGTAGGGAGTAACTTTGAAGAGGTAGGGAAATTTCATAAAACGTCACTCATCAGCAGATATTTTGCTCATCTAGCACAGTATGTAGCTACAGATGACTTCCAAGTCATATAGTAAAGTCTATATTTCTTTGAGTTATGCTATTTCTACATAATAGCACTTGACAGCTTTGTGATTTTTAGTTTCATTTTGAGGTTATGCTGAGAAGATTTCTGAATTTCAGGAAGGAGTGCATTCATAGCAGGAGTACAAGATCTGTTAAGATCTTGCAATCCGTTTTGAGATTGGACCTAGATAACAAGAATATTTTTGCACATCTCAGTGCCAGGTGTGTGTTTCTGCAGAACTCTGTATATCATCAAAAGGGCTGTGCTTAGCTTAATGACCCCAGGATTCCTTGAAAAATATATCCAAAGTCTGTGGCAGGGAACACAGATGCGACTTACTAACCATGCCAGCCATTAAGCTAGTCTTAATAATGTATGCAGAGTCAAGTCTGAAAAAATCTTTCTGTAAAAGAAGAGAAAGTATGGCACCCTGCTAGGAATATAATGCCATCACATTGACCCTATCTGTCAGCAGGTAGGCCTTTAAAGAAGGTATTTCATGAGACTGTGCAGAAAACAAGTTGCTTGTGACTGATACTGTTGGTGTTGTTCACTTGACTGGAATATTTCATGCTTTAAAGATCAAGTTCAAATCAGCAGAAATAATAGAAAGAGTTGCTGTTTTCCCGATTGTATCTTTGTGCTTGTGATCACAAAGTTGTTGTAGAAGGAAACTTTTTTTTTGTCAGCCTTTCACCAAATATTTAACTTTTAAAAGTTCTGTAAATGCTGGAAACTGGATTCCATTTGGTGTACTTTTTCAATTAGTATGTCCATCGGGATGTGGTGACATCATTATGGAAGTACTCCTTAATTATTTAATCGAATAATTGCCAAATAGTTACAAGTTATTAGCTATCTGCCAAACTGTTAATGAAATTAATAGTATGGCAGAAAACCATCTGCCAAACAGTTAATTAAATTAATGGTATGGCAGAAAACTAACTGGTTTGCTATTATTTAACAGATTGTAGTCCCCTGCCGTTTTGCATGTTTAAGGGCATTGATCAGGGTGTTGACCATTGACAGAAAATTTAGCTGCTTTCTGTATGACCACCAAAAGGCATCATCAAAATGATCTGAGCATTCCCTTCAAGAGAATGTGATGACAGGCATTCAAGTTAAATATTAGGTCAAAGGATGATAAAAAGTTTCCTTCTCCAATGAATTAGTGATTGCAAGCAAAAGATGCAATCAAAACAATGCTAAGTCCTCCTTTATCTTGTGAGATGTAAACACTCCAAAGCCTCTTTCCCCCTGACCCACTGCTTGGGAGGCACCATTCAGAAATAAGTGGCTCCCTTCCTAGAAGTTTGGGGTCTCTTCTAAGGTCTTTGTTTATATTCTAGTAAAGTAACTTTGCTTGCTTTCACTTTTACTTCCAATGCTTGTGTTTCTAAGATTATTATAGGAAATGTATTCAGTCCGGGTTCTTGTCTTTTGGAAAAGAAGTCAGGCCTTACCTATATTAACCATGATCCTAAGAATCTCAGTAGTTACACTTACATGAGTGCTGTCTTTAATCTGCAGTGTCTTTACCAAGACAAACTGTTGTTGAAGGGCCAGTAGGATAGTAAAGAATTCTTTGGCTTCATCAAAATGGAGCAGTGGCAAATGGTGTCCAGTTCACTACCGAAAGTTCAAGTTTGAAGTCATACAGGGAGAACTTGTAGAGGACTCTAGTAGTGAGAATTCTAGGTGGTACCTCTAGGGATTTCGTTCTTCCAAACTTCAAGAGTTATGATTAGAACTTTGAACATAACAAAGTTGTTATATGTGTGGGAAATGTTTGTCAAGAAATTTTCCCCAAGTGTGGAACTAAGAATAGTTTGAAATGTGAATCTTAACATCTGTTTAGAGGCATATAACTACTTGGTTATGATTTAGGAGATAGGATCGTAATTCTTTGTTTTGCATGCGGCTTTACCTGGTTCATCTACTGTTAGTTATAGAGAGACAGAGAAAGAGAGAAGGTGTAGGAGTTTCAAGTTAGGGCTGACACAGAAGTTGTAGTATATGGAGATTTAAATACATTAGTGCCCACCAAGACAGAGAAAAAGAGTACAAAAAGAAGAGAATCTGCTAGAGCACTAAGTATGTCACAGCTCTGAAAGTTGTGATATGCATAGTGCCTCCTAACAGACCATGGCCAGAAGCAAGATGTATTTGATTCAGTGACAGCTTTAAAAGATGTAATGCTTTTTGTGCTGCCACAAAAATTATATATATAGCAGCTTAAAGTCACTACAGCTTTTTGAGCTGTTTAAGCTTTTCTCCTATGTTCTGTGATGACTACTGTTTATGCTTTACAGTGAGAGTAGAGTTCAACAGTATTAAAATATGCTTAACAAACTTTATTAATCATGTTTCTTACATCAGAGTGGTGTTTAACAAAGTTGTCTTCACCCCAGAGTTGGAGCATATTTGCAGCACAGTATGAACTACAGTGATAATAATAGTAATAATAATCACACTGATGAGACTTGTGTTATCTGGGTAAGCCACAGAGTTAAGTAGCAAAGATTATTTCTTCAGATGATAAAGATGCACACAAGAATCATATGGGGTAAAGTTGCTGAGTGTGCCAGCTGTCCCTGAATTGCTCTTGTATGTTAGATCATAAATGTTTAGATGTATTTCTGCCCACATTGTGAGGAGGAGATTGCTTTCATGTGCACTGGTTTTTGTAATCACAGCTCTTCTGAAGAGGTAAGAAAGTTAGATGAGCTGCACAGTAATGAGAAGATACTCTATATATTAGTAGGCAGCTAACGCAGTGTGGCAGGAATACTCTGTTAGCTGATTGTCTCATAACCTTCTTGATGTGCAGTCATGCAGAAAAGAAGGTGGGGAAAACACCCCTTCTTGTGATTATCATTGGACAGCCCATCAGATGTTCAGAGACAACAGAAACAGGTAAGCAAATAAAGCTGTCGGTAACAGTGCCTAGTTTCTCAACAAAAGTGATGTGACTCATTAACCTTTGCCTAGGATCTTGCACAGCCTTGATTGCCTTTCACTGAACTGTTTTTGCCCTTTGCCCTCATGATGATTACAACTCCCAAGCAAGTGACAATGGGGATGCCTTTTTAAGTGCACCTTAGCATCTTATCTGCTCTGTTTACAATCTTGGCATATTGGATGGCTGCCTGTATTTAATTTAGCTTTCAGTCTGAGTAATAATACAGCTGCCTTATTAAGATTACTTAAACACAAAGGAAACAGCACAGAAAATATTTCCTTGTAGAGTTATGTGGAATATGCTCATGATATACTTCCACTATGATCCGTTGAATTACAGCTCAGCAAGGAGTCAACTTGCTGACTCGCTGGTTCCACTGCAAACAAAAACTGGCAGAAGCTATATGTGAGTTAAGCCTCTTAATCCCTGTCCATCACATATTATCGGTAGGCAGCAGATGGATTTTGCAAACAGTACTTGCAGCCTGCAAGTCAGTTTTGATCACATAAAAGTATATATACTCTTGCAGTTACAAACAAAATGAATATCACTATGTCCTGCACAGCACAGTGGAGTTAAGCTAATAGGTGCTTTTGAGAGCACAAATACCATGACAGCTGCCTGGATGACAGAACCCTTGAAGGGCTCTCATCCTGGGAAATCTGACAGATTCCTAATGAACAAATGTGATCATATCTGATTGTGGAGGGCTTGGTGGTCTGCAGGCAGAGAAGGAAAACATATAGAAAAACATTCAGCTTAAATGTGCCCTTCTTCAGTCTGCCTGAATACATACATGGGCAGTTATATGCATCTCGTCACTACAAGACATTACTCATGGGGAAATGACTAAAGAAAATTATGCTGTCTATATATTTGATAACTGCAAGGAGTTATCACCCAAGAAAAATGGTCCCTCTGTTTTGCCACTTTGCTGAAGACAATTAGGAGTTCACTGACCAATGTAAAGATAACAGCCCGCAGGGCATACATTATAGTGTTAAAATAAGAAATAGACCACTGATGAGGAGAATGAAGGATGCTGACCCGAAAGATGGAAGAAAAAAAAAAACTTCTAAGAAATTGATCACTGAGAACCAGCAGAGAAAAGCTAGGGTACCAGAAGCACATGCATTTATTTCTTTACTGGGTAGATGAGTAGTGAGAGAGAGGATGCACAATTAGTAGAGATATATTTATTGCTTTTTTCTATCATTTTCACATTGTGTGTGTGAGCAGGGGCTGGAATAGATCAGTATTATTCTGGAAGAAAGAGGAGGCCATAGAATTGCTTTGCTGTAGACATTTGCATGTAGCATATATTTGTGTGTTAAGGGGTCATAGGCAAAAACCTTCCTGGGTTCATCCTGACTTTTAGTTAGTGCATGAACTGTCTCAGCAGTAATTCAGTTTGTTTGCCTGGTGTAGCTTTATGGATGAAATCATTATGACAAATTGTAAAATATAATGGTAGTTCCCTAATACTTCGACACTGATTTCCACATAGCCAGTAATAAAATGTGAAAGACTGCTTCTTATTTTAAGTTAGGGGAATGGCATGTCCATAATATTCCAACAAATTATTCCACTCAGTGGTTGTTGGTTACTTGTAGAATCATTTTTTTTCTTGTTTTCACTTTAGTCAGCCTGCTACATTTTGTCTTTCAACATTTAATTTACTGACTTACTAAAAGTCTGAGTTTATGGACCTTCATGCACTGCTGCATATTTTTTTCTTGCATCACAGTCCATTGCAGCTTTTTATAAGTAGGCTAGATGGATCACCCAAGACGTCTTCATGTGGAACAGGGCTAGTTTTCTGTGGCTTTCTGAAATGGACTATTTTATCTCCAGGGATTACTAACAAACTCTTTTATTTCAAAAATTGGTAAATGTATAGGTGAGTTTGACAATCCTTTTTAGCCATGATCCAGGTTTGAGACATGAAGAACAACAAGTACAAAACTGGATGTGCTTTACGAGTCTTTAAGAGGTCAGTACTGTTGAACAGCTGGTATTCACTTTGCCATTTCAGTGCATTAAGAGAGACATGTTGACTAATTCACTCTGTGCTGTAGAGGAAGTACACACAAAGTGTGCAACGAGTTGAAATCCATGAGTGATATTTAACAGAAAAATGCCGAAAATAATTTAATTTACAAACTAAGTTCTTTACCTATAGTTTTTGGGGTTTTGTTAAAATAGCTTAACCTGACTTCAGTTTGCATTTTTACACTTACCACAGATTATGTACAGTAATATTATCTTTGAGTGGTGACTTGTGAAAGTGTTGGTCATAAATATGACATGTCTTCGGAATCTTAATTTGTGTTTCTGGGCTATTACAACAATCTTAACAAAAGTTTTCAAATATTTTTGAAAAGAAAATATATGAAACTGTATTAGCAGTGGAAGAAACTGAAATGACAGTACACCATGTGGACATTTCACATCAAAGGTCTACAGACCATTGAAAGTGCAGTGTTTACATAGTACACTTTGGGGGGGAACTAAGAGTATTCAGCATTTTCTCTTCCAAGTAGCTATATTTGTTTAAGAGAAAATAGATGTGGAGCTTGACATAATTCCTGAAGTATGTATGTTCTATCTTTTCCAGGTGACCTTCAGTGATGACATCACTGAATATTATATAAACAGCCAAGAGGATCGGAAAGGCCCTTGGGAAGAGTTTGCACGAGACAGATGCAGATTCCAAAAGCGAGTGAAAGAAGTGGAATATAGTATCAGTTACTGCTTCACACCAGAGCACAGATGGAGAGCCTTACAGAGACTGCTGTCTGATATGAGCGTATAGACCTGTCATGTTTAGATTCTAGAAGATGGGTCTTGTAAGCACTGAATTTGGGTAACCTGAAGTTTAGCCAGGGCTTTAATGTGATAACATCCTGCTAGATCAAGAAATTATGGGAAGGATGTGTTTTGAAACTTAGTTTGTGTTAACAGTGCCATAGAATTTAAAATATTAAAGATAAAAATATAATTCTGCTGATCAATGCACCATTTTTCAGACTTGCCCAAAGATATTTAATTTCTGGATGAAAGCATTTGTGGAGCAGGATGAAAGGTAACTTTGTATTAGATTTCAAGACTCTGTGTCATTATTCTGTTTACTTCAGTTTTAATGTGAACTACAGAACCCTTACAATTTGAGTTTATAGCCCTTCCAGATTATTATGTTTATCATGGCTGGTAAATTATGGTCCATGAAATTGTTTACTATAGCCTGTCATCAATCCATGTAATGATTTCCATATTTAAAAAAATGATACCATAGTCTGGAAGCTTTAAAATGCCAGTTGAAGCAACACCTGATAGATAAATGACTCTGTACTTGCACCACCCCTGGTTAAACTGGTACTAATACAGCTGCATGAATTTATGCCATAACTCCCTGCTGCACAAAACTTAATTTACTATTAGCACAACCCTCCTTATCATTTTATCTCATTTATCTTCCTTGTGCCACCTTCATTTTTTGGGCTGCAGTTATCTTTTCATATCCTAGATTTTGAACAAGTGTTTATACTAACAAATATGCACACTGATGATATTGCACTTATAGATACCTCCGTGTGTTTTAAAAAATATATTCATATACAACCCATGTAACTGTTTTTAAATGATGAAACTGATGTCAGCAATGTCTGAATAATGGATCTTTTACCCACAAATGAAACCAACCACAGTGATGAAACAATGCTATTGATGTCCACTATGTCTGTATAATAGACATTTTCTCTCCCGGCCTCCACTGAAAAAGGGCACTGCTCAGGCAAACTTTCCCAGTAAACAAATACAAATAAATAAATAAATACATTTTGATTTTAGACTCCAGTTCATTTTCTTAAATTGTGCAACTAAACTTAGGATCACATTTTCAAAGGTGCACTACATATTTGCATTTATGTTGTATAGAAGTCATAAAAACAATTTCAGTGACTAATCTGACAGCAGCATTCACAGGCTAAATTTGGAAAAAAAACTCTTTGGAATTCAGTTTCTTATCATGTGACTTATTTCCCTGTCAAAATTTTCTTCTTTGCTACTTTTTTCATTGAATAATTTTGTGTAATTCCGCCTCTTGTCCATAATGTTTCCACCTAAGCATTTTCATTTTAACCTGTCTGCATTGCTCTTTACAGCTCTTGCTTGACAGCATCACATGAGAGGTAGAGAACTGAGGAGACATAATTTAGATCAGAGGCTGCCTCATGCTGTTATTGCAGATGACATGAGTAAATGTAGAAGGCTGAAATGTTACAGCAATTGTTAATTCTTGCAGAATGCATTCTAATCAGTTGCTTATTAATCAATTACAAGATAATGCCTGATAAATAAAAATGTGAATGTGTGCAACTGACTTTGCCTGTAATCAGATTTGGCAGTATCCATTTTTCCTTTACTGTTTTACTTCATTAGTAATGGCACTGTAGAGATCTTATTTTTGGATGACATGTTAAACTGAGGCCCCATATGCCAGAGTTGGTGGTAACTCGGGTAGATGTAATATATTCCCCTTGGCACATACCAAAAACAGTAGGAGAATTTCCCTGGTGCCTTGTCTAAATTTCTTCTAGTTCATATGAATACCATCTTGGGTTTCTTATGAAAAGAGGCTATTGGCTTAGTTGGACTAACACAGTCAAAAAAGTGTAAATAAATAAATTAAATCTCTAGGCAGGGAAAATGTTACCGTAAATAGGTAGAATCTTCTTAATATGATTTGGGGGGGGGAGGGGGCATAAGAGGAAGTGGACTTCATTTCAGACATTTTCTAGCCAATGTAAACAGTAAGAATAAACACCAGTTCTCATTTTTAATATTTTATATTCATAAGTTCATAGGTAGGTACTAGGCTATCGGCCCAAGGGCCTAAGTAAGCCTAGCCAACAAGGTTCCCTGGCTTACGCCACCCAAGAAAGTTAATTTCCTGTGCCCCAGCAGAGCCACAGAAGTGATCCCCAGGGTGTATTTCCTATTTCCCATCCATTCATCAAGATTTTTCTTGAAGAGTGCTAATGAGGAACTTTGCTTGACATAGATGGGTAGCTTGTTCCAGAGTATAGGAAGACTATGGGACAGGAATCTATCCATCCAGCATGTCCTGTTTATTGTGGTGACAAGGTTTAGGCCCCTAGACCATGTAGCTCAGAGGGATTGGGGTTTCTTTAGGTGTAGCATGTCCAACAGCTCTGGGTTTAACATAGCTTTATATGTTAGGCAGATATCTCCTCAGAGTAGGAGATATGCTACAGAGTAAAGCTGGAGTTTTTTGAGACGGTCAGTGTAGGGCATCTGTTTGAGGCCAGTAATCCTCTTTGTGAGGTACTTCTGTGGCCTTTCCAGATGCTGTAGATGTCTTGTGAGATACATTCCAAAAGGGGCGTTGTACTCTATAATGGGTCTAAGGAGTGCCAAGTAGAGAGGAACAATGACCTCTTTTTTCCTGGATGAGAACCCTTTTGTGATAAGGTGTGCCACATAGAATGATTTCCTGACTACTATGGTGATGTGATTATCAAAGGAGAGACTTCTGTCCACCTGGGTCCCAGGGTCTCTTATCACACATTTGGAGTTAAGTAGACTGTATGTGGTAGTTCATAGGTGCAGAGTTTTTACCAAAGGGGATGACAATGCACTTTTTGGCATTGAGCTTGAGGCCATGCCTCTGACACCAGGCATCTGTCTCAGTGAGGCCCTTCTGTAGGATGTCCACATCATTTGGGGACTCGACTGTGGCTCCTAGATTGCAGTCATCTGTGAACTTCATTAGCCAGAGGCCTTCTGTGTTAGCCTGTACTTCAGAGAAATAGATACCAAACAGGAGAGGTCCCAGGACTGAACCCTGTGGTACTCCACTTGTCACTGGTTGGAAGTCAGATTTGGAGTCTGCAACCTTTACAGTGTGGGTTCTGTCTGTGAGTCAGTTGGCAACCCATCCTGTGATGTAGGGATTTATACCTAGTTTAGTGAGTTTAGCTATAATTGCAGAATGGGGGATGGTGTTGAAAGCCTTGGCGATGTCAAGATAGGCTGTGTGAACCACCTTACTCTCGTCTATGGCTTTGGTGACTGCCTCAAGGAAGTCAATCTGGTTCAGAAGGCATGATCTGCCTTTCACAAACCCGAACTGGGTTGGGTCCAGAGTTTGGAGGTTACCGATGTCTTTGTTTATGAGTTGCATGATGATACATTTCATGGCCTTGCAGACCAACCTCGTCAGGCTAATAGGGTGATAGTTCCCAGGATCCCCTTTGTGGAGTGAGATAACTGTTGCTGTGCACCATTCAGTGGGCACAAAGCCTGACGTGAGACTATGATTGAACATGGTGCTTAGGTGTGGAACCAGTTCGTTCTGAAGTTTGTGTAAAACACAGCCTGGGATGTTGTTCGGTCCCATGGATGAAGTTTTTGGTTTTAGAGAGTGCAGCTTTTACCTCCATAGATGTGATTACAGGGACTGTGCATTCTTCCTGTATAGATCTGGGCCCTTTAGGGGGGTGAGAGGGGGTAAAGTTAGCACTGAACCTATCTGCCAGGATGTTGGCAATATCAGTTGGTTCTGTAATTTTTGTGCCGTTGTGCTGTAACTCAGAGCAGATCTGGGTGTTGCCATTGAGATTCTTGATGTAGCTATAGAATGCTTTATGGTTGCCCTTAGAATCAGTGGCAATTTTGTTTTCATAGCTAGCTTTGGAGGATCTTATAAGGGATCTCAGCTTCTTACTGAGGCTAACCAGGGAGCTCCTCCACTCATGGGATTTTACTCTCTTTTGCAACAGTTTCTTCCTTCTGTTGTAGAATTTGTTTATGGCAGGGGACCACCAGATTGGCTTCCTTTTTTTTTGGAAGATAGCATCTTGGTTCTGTTTGGGATAGCACGATCCATGCACTCATGCAAGTGCTTATAGAGTGCATTTGTGTAGGATTCAGCAGTCATGACTGTATTGCCCATCTGCATGGGTGTCATGAAGTTCACCACTTCTGTCTTAAGCAGCATGAAGTTGGCTTTGGAGAAATTTTTTACCATGGTTTCCTTAATGGTGGGTGGGGGCGGGATGCAGATATCTAGGGTGATTAGCTTATGGTTGGATCTGACCTACAAGGAGTTGACTTCAGGTGTGGAACATCAGTCACTCATGTTGGTAATGACTAGGTCTAGGATATTGTTGCCCCTGGTGGGGGTGTGGATAAGTTGATCCAGGGCATTGGAATTTATGAATTCCAGAAAGCGTTGATTGAAGGAGTTCGTACATGAGTAGTTTTCCCAGTTAATGATGGGGTAGTTGAAATCACCCATTATTAGGGTGTTTGGTTGAACCTTAATATTTTCCAGTATATCAAGAAAAGAGGAGTGGGAATCCTGGGGCATGGTGGGGGATCTGTAGCAAGCTACAATTTGGATTGCAGTTTTTCCCAGAGTTAGTTGCACTTGGATAACCTCTGATGCATTTTGCTGCGCAACTAGCCTGGAGGTGTGGATATCCTTAATGAATATGGACACACCTCTGCCTTTGGTGTTCTGGTCCAGGTTAGATGGCCGGAAAATGTGGTATGAGTTATAGCCTGGTAATGCAGGGTTGCTCTCTAGAGCCTTGAACCAGGTCTCAGTCACTGCACAGATATTGATGTTCTCCATTTTAAGGAGTGCCTCGAGTGAGTGCATTTTGAGATTTAGACTTCTAGCATTGAGTAGCATTACCCTCAGTTTTTGCTTGCCTGTTCCTGTTACGGTGGTGAAATTGTCATTTGAACCTTGCTTGAAAAAGGCTTTATAGGGGCGGCAAGACCCTTAGCCAGTATCCGGAATCCCAGGGGTGACAGGTGCAGGCCATCTCTGGCAAAGTATTGTGGTCTGTCGACCATGTCGTCCCAGGCAGACAGATACTGGATCCTCTTAGAATGACACCAGAAGCTTAGCCAATTGTTGAAGTCAATCATTTTGTCCTTGTACTGTGGTATTATTCTGGGTGATGGCAGGATGCTACTCAGGGCTAGGGTCATACCTGCCTGGGCTACAAGATTGGAGATCTCTTCCATGTCTCTTCATGTAGTCCAGGGAGGCACGTCTCAGGTTGTTCACACCAACATGGACAATGACATAGTCATATTTGTACTTGCTGTGGAGTGACCTGAGTTTGTGGGTTATGTGGCAGATCCTGGCATCCGACAGGCAGCTGACAGTAACCTTTTCCTTGTTTAGCCTGGTGAGTGGGACATCAGTGTGCCTGACTATAGAGTCACCTATGACTAGTGTGTTGGGTACATTATTTTGCCTTATGGGCTGTGGTTTTTTGGCACACTGAATCTGTGGGCTGTGTGTCATTTGGGTTGTGTTGAGGGGTGGAGGTTCCTTGCATTTCTGCTTTAGAGGTCTCTGTTGCTTGAGCATATTATTATTGAGAGCCTCTGTGAATGTTTTTGTGTTTCTATGTGTGGATTTTGGTGGTGTAGCTTTAGTGGAACTAAGTGATGAGTGTGGTGTGGTGCAAGTGTTTACCTTTTCCTCTTGACTGTCAAGTTCAGTCTTGGTTGAGAGAGAGCTTTACCTCCAGTTTGGCTAGATAAGTGCGTCTCTCACATGTTGTGGTGTTGGGTGGTAGGAGGAGAGGGTTGTCTCTGTACATGAGGCAATTGCTGCATTGCCCCAAGATGCTCAGATTCATCAGAGAGACAGGAGAAAACACTGGGAGCTGACCCATGGACATGCCTGAATAAAAAACGACTTTCCTTTAGATAAGTGAGGATAAGAGCTGTTTTTCTCTAAGCAAGTGAGGAAAGTAAGTGCAAAAACTGTTTTCCTCTAGGTAAAGAGGAAGGCAGAGTGCTGTAGTAATTTGTAGCTTATTTAGTGCTAACAACAAGTTCTGAACAAGTGCTGAGCATGAATAAGCAAATTCAAGTGCTAAATCTAAGAATCTGTACCTGGATCTTCTGGTAGATAGGCTACCTAGTGCTTACCACTCCCACTGATAAGCTAGAATGTTTCCGTCCGACACAGAAAGGCTTGGGGGGGGGGTCAGATGCTTACAAACAGTCCTGGATACAGGAAATCTGAATCTGGACTAGACTAGTTACAGGAAAGGTGGGAAACAAGCACAAACACTGGCTTTTAAACCAGAAAGTTGAAAGATATGGAAAAATTTCCAAACGGCCAATAAACTACAATTTCTGGGCCAGAAACCACTCTTGTGGTAGATAGGGTACCTAGCGCTTACCACTCCCACTGATAAGCTAGAAGGCTTCCCTCCAGCACAGAAAGGCTTGGGGGTCTCAGAAGCTTACAAACAGTCCTGGATATAGCAAATCTTTATCTGGACTAGACTAGTTACAGGAAAGATGGGAAACAAGTGCAAATGCAGACTTTTAAACCAGTAAGTTGAAAAAGACGGAAAAACTGCCAAACAGCTAATAAACTACAATTTCTGGGCCAGAAATCACTCTTGTGGTAGATAGGCTACCTAGTGCTTACCACTCCCTACCACTCCCACTGATAAGCTAGAAGGCTTCCCTCCAACACAGAAAGGCTTGGGGGGCTCGGAAGTTCACAAACAGTCCTTGATACAGCAAATCTGTATCTGGACTAGACTAGTTACAGGAAAGGTGGGAAACAGCGCAAATGTGGGCTTTTAAACCAGAAAGTTGAAAGAGATAGAAAAACTGCCAAATGGCCAATACACTGCAATTTCTGGGCCAGAAACCACTCTTGTGGTAGATAGGCTACCTAGCACTTATGACTCCCACTGATAAGCTAGAAGGCTTTCCTATAATACAGAAAGGCTTGGGGGGCTCAGAAGCTTACAAACAGTCCTGGATACAGGAAATCTGTATCTGGACTAGACTAGTTACAGGAAAGGTGGGAAACAAGTGCAAACGCAGGCTTTTAAACCAGAAAGTTGAAAGAGATGGAAAAACTGACCAAATGACTAATAAACTATAATTTCTAGGCCGGAAACCACTCTTGTGGTAGATAGGCTACCTAGTGCTTACCACTTCCACTGATAAGCTAGAAGGTTTCCCTCCAACACAGAAAGGCTTTGGGGGCTCAGAAGCTTACAAACAGTCCTGGATACAGCAAATCTGTATCTGGACTAGACTAGTTACAGGAAATGTGGGAAACCAGCGCAAATGCAGGCTTTTAAACCAGAAAGTGGAAAGAGATGGAAAAACTGCTCAAAAGGCCAATAAACTACAATTTCGGGGCCAGAAACCACTCTTGTGGTACATAGGCTACCTAGTGCTTACCACTCCCACTGATAAGCTAGAAGGCTTCCCTCTAACACAGAAAGGCTTCGGGGGCTCAGAAGCTTACAAACAGTCCTGGTTGCAGCAAATCTGCATCTGGACTAGACTAGTTACAGGAAATGCAGGAAATAAGCTTAGAAAAAAAAATTTTTAGAAAGTGGAAAGAGAGAAAGGAGAAACAGAAGATATTTCAAAATTAAGAACCTAAGTGGCTTGCCCTTCACAAATGTTCTCTCTGTATTAGGTAGAATGAGCTAGTGACACTAGACTGGAATAGAGCTGAGATAGAGCTGAACATATGGGACTAGTAGGAGTGTCTGCAGTCAAAATATGATCTTA